>NC_049913.1:28932099-29002604 GCF_001411555.2 Juglans regia | reverse complement strand
GCTACTGCTCTCTCGTCCTCACTCAGTGCTGCTGGTCGACCCCTCTCCTCTTATGAGTTCATTATCTACCTCTTAGCTGGTCTAGGTTCCGAATATGAATCTATTGTCACCTCAATCACAACCCGTCCCGAAACACTCTCGTCTACTCAAGTTTTCAGTTATCTGCTCAACCATGAGTCACGGCTAGCACATCAAACCCATTCCCTTCTCTCTGCTACCCCTCTTTCTGCCAACTCGACTGTCACTCAGCCCTCTCTTCCCTCCTCATCCTCTAACAGAGGTCGTGGCCGTGGAAGGCGAGGCCGTGGCAGAGGTCGTGGTTCTTTCACTCCTCATTTCAACAACTTCTCTTCCAACTCCCCTCAACGACCAACGTGCCAAGTTTGTCAAAAATCTGGTCACTCTGCTCTGTCTTGTTACTATCATTTTGATCACTCTTATCAAACTCCTCCCCCTCCCTCTCTTCACGCCAACTATACTGCCTTCCCATCTGTTCCTCCTTCTGTCTCTAATTGGTTTCCGGATACCGCTGCTACGAATCATTTTACTTCTGATTTTGCCAATTTGAACATCAACTCTACTCCTTACATTGGTTCGGATCAAGTGAGCATTGGGGATGGATCTGTGCTCCCCATTCAAAACACTGGCATGGCTGAACTCTCTTTCTCTTCTCGCAAATTTTTTCTCAAAAATTTATTACATGTTCCTTTGATCACTAGAAATCTGCTTTCTGTTAGACAATTCTGTCATGATAATGCTGTGTTTTTTGAATTTCACTCTTCTGATTTTTTTGTGAAGGATCTATGCACCCGGGAGGTACTTCTTCAAGGCAATGTTAAAGATGGGCTATATGTTCTTCAAGCTGGTGCAGAGGCTAACCCAACGACACAGCCACCTCTCAAACACGTCACCCCTGCTTTTCCTCATGCACTCATTGGAGAACGAACTTCATCTCAGATTTGACACTATCGTTTGGGCCATCCCAACCCCCGTGTCACTTCACTCACTATCCGCAATTTTCATTTACCTACTTCTACTACTATGTCCTCGTTTGTTTGTTCTGCATGCTTACAAGCAAAGTCTCATGTTCTTCCCCATCCTCCCTCTCCTTCTCGTTCTTCATCTCCCTTTCAACTTTTATTTTTAGATGTATGGGGACCAGCGCCTGTGCTGTCCACCAAGAGTTTCAGATATTACCTCTCTATTGTAGACGACTTCACCAAATATATATGGTTTTTTCCGTTGCATGCAAAATCTGATGTGGTTTCAATTTTTCTTGCCTTCTTACGTTATGTCAGTAATACATTTTCCTCAAATGTTATATCCATTCAATCCGACTGGGGAGGAGAGTTCCGCCCGCTCAATACTATCCTTAAACAGTTTGGTATTTCTCATAGAATTTCCTGCCCCTACTCTCATCCTCAAAATGGGAGTGTCGAGCGTCGTCACCGTCACATTGTCGAGACGGGACTCTCACTTCTTGCTCATTCTTCCATGCCGTCTATGTACTGGGTTGAGGCATTCCAAACAGCCACCTTCCTCATCAATCGGATGCCCACCTCACTCTTAAATAACATCTCTCCTTTTCAGGCCTTGTTCCACCACACACCCGATTACTCCTTCTTACGGGTATTTGGTTCTGCTTGTTGGCCTAATTTAAGGCCGTACAACAAGCACAAAATGGATTTACGTTCACAGTTGTGTGTATTTGTTGGTTACACTCCAGATCACAAGTCCTACAGTTGTTTACATGTTCCCTCTGGTCGTGTATATCTCTCTCGGGACGTCCGCTTTGATGAAACCAGATTTCCATTTGCTTCACAGGCGTCTCCTGCTGCTTCTGGGCCTCTCATTCAGCCCAGCTCCTCTAAGCCGCAGTCTCTCACATGGGCCCCTTCTCATTCTTTCCAAGCTGCAGACCCTCACACGGGCTCATTAATCCAGCCCGCAACTTCCTTGCAGCCCATGGATTCTTTTCCCTCATCAACCCCCCTCACTTCCTCTCCTACCCGATCCATCACGTCTTCTTCTCCAACAAGCTATCCATCTTCTACTTCCCCTTCGACCTCTTTGTCTAACCCTAACTAATCTCTGCCATCTATTGATTTTCCGATTGAACCTCCACCTGGTCCCATTTATTCTACACACGGCATACTCACTCGTTCCAAAACCAACACCTCTCGTCCCCTTGTCCGTTCCGACGGAACCATTCCCTGGCCAATACCCAAATCTGCTTCCCTCACTATCTCCGAAACATCCTCAGTTCCAGAAGAACCCACATCCTACACAGAAGCGGCCAAATACCCTGAATGGCGTGACGCAATGGCCATCGAATTTCATGCGCTCCTTCAAACCCGAACCTGGGATTTGGTACCGCCCTCTCCTCACTTCAATGTTCTTGGTTCCAAGTGGGTTCTCAAGACCAAAAGGAAAGCTGATGGCACCCTCGAGCGACGCAAAGCTCGTCTTGTTGCTAAAGGGTTTCATCAGCAACCTGGTTTAGATTACTCAGAGACCTTTAGCCCTGTGATTAAACCCGTAACCATACGTCTCCTTCTTTCCATTGCTATTACCCGTAACTGGCCTCTTCATCAGCTTGATATACAGAACGCCTTCTTGCACGGCGACTTGGAGGAGGATGTATATATGCATCAACCTGTTGGGTTCGTAAATCCTGAATTTTCACATCACATCTGTAAGTTACGCAAATCCATTTATGGATTGAAACAAGCCCCTCGGGCTTGGTTCTCCAAATTGAGCTCCAAGTTACTTTCCTTAGGTTTTCATGCCTTAGTTTCGGATTCTTCATTATTTATTCTCTCACATGGCTCTAATTCAATTTATATTCTGATTTATGTTGATGATATTATTGTGACTGCCTCTAACACTTCTTTGATTCATGATTTTATTCATTCACTCCGTAGTGACTTCCCTGCCAAAGACCTTGGCATATTGCATTTTTTTTTTTGGGTGTTGAAATCTCTCGTATGTCATCTGGTTTATTCATGTCCCAAAGTCGTTATATTTCTGATCTTTTACATAAGACCAACATGGACAAGTCTAAGCCAGTGTCTACTCCCATGTGTACCAATGTCAAACTCTCGGCTCTTGATGGGCCTTCGTTTGAAGATCCTCAGCTTTATAGGAGTGTTGTAGGAAGTCTGCAGTACCTCTCTTTTACCCGACCTGACTTGTCCTTTGCAGTCAACAAAGTGTGTCAATTTATGCACTGCCCTCGTGTCCCTCATTGGCAAGCTGTCAAGCGTATCTTACGCTACCTTCGCCTTACATCTCACTTTAGCCTTCACTTTTCATCATCTTCTTCCTTCCAACTCACTGCCTTCTCGGATGCTGACTGGGCGGGGTGTCCAGATGACCGCAAGTCAACTGGTGGTTTTTGCGTATATTTTGGCTCACACTTAATTTCTTGGGGCTCCAAAAAGCAGCCCACTATAGCTCGTTCTTCAACTGAGGACCTTGGCATATTGCATTTTTTTTTTTGGGTGTTGAAATCTCTCGTATGTCATCTGGTTTATTCATGTCCCAAAGTCGTTATATTTCTGATCTTTTACATAAGACCAACATGGACAAGTCTAAGCCAGTGTCTACTCCCATGTGTACCAATGTCAAACTCTCGGCTCTTGATGGGCCTTCGTTTGAAGATCCTCAGCTTTATAGGAGTGTTGTAGGAAGTCTGCAGTACCTCTCTTTTACCCGACCTGACTTGTCCTTTGCAGTCAACAAAGTGTGTCAATTTATGCACTGCCCTCGTGTCCCTCATTGGCAAGCTGTCAAGCGTATCTTACGCTACCTTCGCCTTACATCTCACTTTAGCCTTTACTTTTCATCATCTTCTTCCTTCCAACTCACTGCCTTCTCGGATGCTGACTGGGCGGGGTGTCCAGATGACCGCAAGTCAACTGGTGGTTTTTGCGTATATTTTGGCTCACACTTAATTTCTTGGGGCTCCAAAAAGCAGCCCACTATAGCTCGTTCTTCAACTGAGGCTGAATACAAAGCTGTGGCTAACACCACCTGTGAAATTCTTTGGATTCAGTCTCTATTAAAAGAATTAGCCATTCCCTTAATTGATCCACCAACCCTGTGGTGTGACAATTTAGGTGCCACTTATTTGTCAGTAAATCTTGTTTTACATTCAAGAACTAAACATGTTGAACTTGATTTTCATTTTGTAAGAGAGAGAGTTGCTGCTAAGACACTTAGAGTTGCATTTGTTTCAAGCAAGGATCAAGTGGCTGACATTCTCACTAAGCCACTATCTTCAAGTCGATTCAACCTGCTCCGCTCATCCTTGACTATCTTCCCTGTGCCGCTAGAATCGAGGGGGACAATTGAAGCATCAGACTCCACGGATTTGCAAGAAGGCTGTGCCCGCACTACATCAACACAGAAAGCTGCCTCTGTACAGAAATAACCAATTCCCACTCACGGAAAGCTCTAGAATCTGTTATGCACAACAGAAAATTGATGAGCTGTACAGTGGAGATTTAATCTTGTATTCATTTCTTATAAATCGTGTATGTACTGTTGGCTATAAATAGCTCACTGCTGGAGCTCTATTGTATTGAGGAAAAGACAAATACGAAATGCAATATTGAAATTCTGATTCTTCTCTTTGACATTCTGTCATGCACTTTCCGTGCAACCTTCTTTACTTCATTAGAGATCTACATTAAAAAAAATAATTTTTTAATAATAAATTTCATTATTTTTTAAAATGACTGCATCAAAACATGCATTCTATTACTATACGTAGTATTATTCATATATATATATATATATATATGTGTGTGTGTGTGTGTGTAAAAGCAAGATCTAATTAATTATTTGGGTTGATTGTGAAATAATGTTGCATTTTGTCGTGATCAGTTCCTTTCTAACTAAGCGTGGGCGTACAGAAACGTTAACTTGTTTTCATACTCGAAGAGAAAATTCTCGATCCGCAATATTCAAAACAAGGGTTTTCGTAACAAATGGTGGGACGCAAATTAATTACGTACGTACGGTCTAGATGCTCTTGCCGTCTTGCGCTACTTTTTATTTTTTATTTTTTATTTTTGTAAAAAAGTGAACAATAAAACTATCGCTTGAAAGTGAACAATAGAACTATTGCTTGAAGCGGTAGTTCCTCCGTTGGAAACAGTGGTGGTGATGGGTGCACTGTCACATATTGTCTGAAGTAGATTTTTAGAGAGATCCACTATCCCTCTTAGAGCACTCTCATTGGAATAGCTAAATTAAAGTACATTTTTTATGAATGTAAGATGAATCTAACTTTTAGCTATTCTATTTATATAAATCTCTACATTGGAATAGCCATTTTTTCATTATATGACAATAAAATAATATAAGATGAATTTAATTTTGACTATTCACATCAAATCTCCAAATTGAATTGTCTATTTATTCATTATATAGTAATGAGTAATTAATAATTTTGAAAATTTTTTAATTTTTTTAATTATGAATTTATTTTATTTTTTCATATTTTACTATTTATAATATTATATATTAATTTGTAATTGTATTCTAATTATATTTTTTCAATTGTCATTTAAAATGGAGAGAGAAATAATTAATATTAAAAGGAAAGAGAAAGAAATAATATAAAAAGGATTTGATGAATGAATAGTGTCTTCCAAATTTGAAAATTAGTTTGGATATTACTGTAGCTATATTCCAAAATATAGCTAATTCAATGTGAGCAATTTATCCACCTAATAGCTAAATTCTTATTGGATTTAGCTTTTAACTAATCCAATGAGAATGCTCTTACAAGATCACTGGTTAGAGTAACATTGAGCAATCGGAATCCAAGTCGAGTCGGTGGCAACAACACAAGCGATGACAGCGCGTGTATGACATGCGCCACCTGAGGAGGTGAACGGACGAGCAAATCTGAAGGATATGAGGCCTCTGAGACCAGTGGGGCCGTGAGTGGCCGCCAAAGCTCCTCTGGTACGCAATTGCAGCTGAAAATAACGCAAGGTTGTGGCCGCGCGTGCGTCAAACTCGCCGGGCATAATCGCATTCTTCTTCTATGAGCATGAAGATCGGCGATCAGAAAGGTTGAACTGGCGTCGCGTATTGGTCGGAGGTTGTTGGAAGGCAGCAGATCGGAGAGGATCGACACTATGGAGGAAAAACTAAATAAAAAATAAAAGAAAAAAAATAGACAGCAAACTATAAACATAAAAAAGCCAATGGGGCTAGTTAGGGGAGGAGGTGGTTGGAGCCTAAACTCTAGACCTCCTACGCCTAGTAAAAATAGAGTATCAGTAGACTTAAAAGACAAGAGAAAAGAGAACTAGGAGAGAGTATCTCTCCGCAGGGAACGATATACTACTAATTATATCCTACTTTCTTCTTGCATATCCTGCTAGCTAGCTTTTCATTGAAAAAATAAATAAAAATAAAATTGTGCTTTACATGCAAAGAAAAGGTCATCGACCCCAAGTTTCCTCGCATACAACTCGTTAGGTAAAAAGGAAAGTGCTATTTTCTCCAATTTTCTTAGAAATTTATGAAACTTATAATTCAATGATTCGAGACAACTCATTTCATTACATCTTATGTATTATATGAAGTCAAATAATCAATTTATAAATTTATTTTTATTAAGTAGTATTTCTTTAATCTTATTCATAAACCCTCGCTATTTAAGGTTTGGAAATGATAATGCTGTCGCAGGTTCGTAAAAATTGCCATTGCTGGGTAATGGCTTCCCAGTGACATCTATGGGCACTTTTGCTCCTCCTAACCCAGTGTTTGCAACAGAGTTTAAAAGTAATTTAACACCAAACGTCAGAGGAAATTAGAGAGAGAAAAAGTCATGTACTTACTAATGAAAGTGACTCGATTTTTGCGTAACGTTTACTAATTACATGACCATTAATTGATCTGGCACTCTGTGTGACATTTGCATTTAGCCACCGGTGCATTTTATCTAAGTAGAAAATAAAGGCTAAGTAAGGATGTAAAGGCGAAGGTAGCGTAAGATACGCTTGACAGCTTGCAATGGGGACACGAGGCAGTGCATAAATTGACACACTTTGTTGACTGCAAAGGACAGTCAGGTCGGGTAAAAGAGAGAGGTACTGCAGACTTCTAGCTACTCCTATAAAGCTGGATCTTCAAACGAAGGCCCATCAAGAGCCGAGTTTGACGATGAGTACATGGGGTAGACACTGGCTTAGACTTGTCATGTTGGTCTTATATAAGATCAAATATAACGACTTTGGGACATGAATAAACCAGATGACATACGAGAGATTTCAACACCAAAAAAAAATGCAATATGCAAGGTTGAAGAACAGCTATAGTGGGCTGGAGCCCCAGAGGGGTAAGTGTGAGCAAAATACATAGGCTCCTGGATTGACTTGCGGTCATCTGGACACCCCGCCCAGTCAGCATCCGAGAAGGCAGTGAGTTCAAAGGAAGAAGATGATGAAAAGTGAAGGCCAAAGTGAGATGTCAGGCGAAGGTAGCGTAAGATACGCTTGACAGCTTGCCAATGAGGGAGACGAGGGCAGTGCATAAATTGACACACTTTGTTGACTGCAAAGGACAAGTCAGGTCGGGTAAAAGAGAGGTACTGCAGACTTCCTACAACACTCCTATAAAGTTGAGGATCTTCAAACGAAGGCCCATCAAGAGCCGAGAGTTTGACATTGGTACACATGGGAGTAGACACTGGCTTAGACTTGTCCATGTTGGTCTTATGTAAAAGATCAGAAATATAACGACTTTGGGACATGAATAAACCAGATGACATACGAGTGATTTCAACACCCAAAAAAAAATGCAATATGCCAAGGTCTTTGACAGGGAAGTCACTACGGAGTGAATGAATAAAATCATGAATCAAAGAAGTGTTAGAGGCAGTCACAATAATATCATCAACATAAATCAGAATATAAATTGAATTAGAGCCATGTGAGAGAATAAATAATGAAGAATCCGAAACTGAGGCATGAAAACCTAAGGAAAGTAACTTGGAGCTCAATTTGGAGAACCAAGCCCGAGGGGCTTGTTTCAATCCATAAATGGATTTGCGTAACTTACAGATGTGATGTGGAAATTCAGGATTTACGAACCCAACAGGTTGATGCATATATACATCCTCCTCCAAGTCGCCGTGCAAGAAGGCGTTTTGTATATCAAGCTGATGAAGAGGCCAGTTACGGGTAATAGCAATGGAAAGAAGGAGACGTATGGTTACGGGTTTAATCACAGGGCTAAAGGTCTATTAGTCTAAACCAGGTTGCTGATGAAACCTTTAGCAACTTGACTTTGCGTCGCTCGAACTACATCAACTTTCCTTTTAGTCTTGAGAACCAAGTTAAGAACATTGAAATGAGAGAGAAGAGGCGGTTTCATCAGGTTCAGGTTTGAAGAGCACATAATTCGATGTGTACGTCACGCCATTCAGAATGACTAGCCCTTCTAGCAATAGGATGTAGGTTCTTTTGGAACTGAGATGTTTCAGGAGATAGTGAGGGAAGCAGATTTAGGTAGCTCAGAAGTGGTTCCGTCCAGGAACGAACAAAGAGGACAGTGTTAGTTTTAGAACGGTAAGTATACCGATAACCTTAGAATAAATGGGACCAGTGGAGAGTTCAATCGGAAAATCAATAGATAGCAGAGGTAAGTTAGGGTTGGTCACAAAAGAAGGTCGAAGGAAGTAGAAGATGGATGCTTGTTGGAGAAAGAAGACGTGATAAGATCAGGTAGGAGAAAGTAGAGGTTGATGAGAAGAATCCATAGGCTGCAAGAGATTGCAAACTGAATTAATGAAACCCATGTGAGAGGGTCTGCAGCTTGGAAAGAATGAAGGGGCCCATGTGAAGACTTTAGAGGAGCTGGGCTGAATGAGGCCCAGAAGCAGCAGGAGACGCCTGTGAAATGGAAATCTGGTTCTGCGGACGTCCCGAGGAGATTATACGACCAGAGGAGCATGAAACAACTGTAGGACTTGTGGTCTGGAGTGTAACCAACAAATACACACAGCTGTGAACGTAAATCCATTTTGTGCTTGTTGTACGGCCTTAAATTAGGCCAACAAGCAGAACCAAATACCCGTAAGAAGGAGTAATCGGGTGTGAGGTGGAACAAGGCCTGAAAAGGAGAGATGTTATTTAAAAGTGAGGTGGGCATCCGATTGATGAGGAAGGTGGCTGTTTGGAATGCCTCAACCCAGTACATAGACGGCATGGAAGAATGAGCAAGAAGTGAGAGTCCCGTCTCGACAATGTGACGGTGACGACGCTCGACACTCCCATTTTGAGGATGAGAGTAGGGGCAGGAAATTCTATGAGAAATACCAAACTGTTTAAGGATAGTATTGAGCGGGCGGAACTCTCCTCCCCAGTCGGATTGAATGGATATAACATTTGAGGAAAATGTATTACTGACATAACGTAAGAAGGCAAGAAAAATTGAAACCACATCAGATTTTGCATGCAACGGAAAAAACCATATATATTTGGTGAAGTCGTCTACAATAGAGAGGTAATATCTGAAACTCTTGGTGGACAGCACAGGCGCTGGTCCCCATACATCTAAAAATAAAAGTTGAAAGGGAGATGAAGAACGAGAAGGAGAGGGAGGATGGGGAAGAACATGAGACTTTGCTTGTAAGCATGCAGAACAAACAAACGAGGACATAGTAGTAGAAGTAGGTAAATGAAAATTGCGGATAGTGAGTGAAGTGACACGGGGGTTGGGATGGCCCAAACGATAGTGTCAAATCTGAGATGAAGTTCGTTCTCCAATAAGTGCATGAGGAAAAACAGGGGTGACATGTTTGTGAGGTGGCTGTGTCGTTGGGTTAGCCTCTGCACCAGCTTGAAGAACATATAGCCCATCTTTAACATTGCCTTGAAGAAGTACCTCCCGGGTGCATAAATCCTTCACAAAAAAACCAGAAGAGTGAAATTCAAAAAACACAGCATTATCATGACAGAATTGTCTAACAGAAAGCAGATTTCTAGTGATCAAAGGAACATGTAATAAATTTTTGAGAAAAAATTTTCGAGAAGAGAAAGAGAGTTCAGCCATGCCAGTGTTTTGAATGGGGAGCACAGATCCATCCCCAATGCTCACTTGATCCGAACCAATGTAAGGAGTAGAGTTGATGTTCAAATTGGCAAAATCAGAGGTAAAATGATTCGTAGCAGCGGTATCCGAAAACCAATTAGAGACAGAAGGAGGAACATATGGGAAGGCAGTATAGTTGGCGTGAAGAGAGGGAGGGGGAGGAGTTTGATAAGAGTGATCAAAACGATAGTAACAAGACAGAGCAGAGTGACCAGATTTTTGACAAACTTGGCACGTTGGTCGTTGAGAGAAGTTGGAAGAGAGGTTGTTGAAATGAGGAGTGAAAGAACCACGACCTCTGCCACGGCCTCGCCTTCCACGGCCACGACCTCTGTTAGAGGATGAGGAGGGAAGAGAGGGCTGAGTGACAGTCGAGTGTTGGCAGAAAGAGAGGTAGCAGAGAGAAGGGAATGAGTTTGATGTGCTAGCCGTGACTCATGGTTGAGCAGATAACTGAAAACTTGAGCAGACGAGAGTGTTTCGGGACGGGTTGTGATTGAGGTGACAATAGATTCATATTCGGACCCTAGACCAGCTAAGAGGTAGATAATGAACTCAGAAGAGGAGAGGGGTCGACCAGCAGCACTGAGTGAGGACGAGAGAGCAGTAGCTTTGTGAAAGTACTCTGAAATGGTTTCAGAGCCTTTCTTCAAGGTAGCCAACTGGTATTGCGTTTGCATAATGTGAGCCGAAGATTGCGCCGAAAATAGGGAAGAAAGGGTATTCCATACTTCACGCGAGGTTGTGCATTCGAGTACTTGAGCTAGAACATTATCGGTCAGTGAGGAGTTAATAGCCGAGAGAACAAGTTGATCTTGAAGAGCCCAGTCAGTGTAAGCTGAGTTGGGTTTGCCGTCCACAGTGGGTGGAGGAGAGGAAATAGTGCCATCAATATAACCAAAGAGACGATGACCTTTAAGGAAGGGCAAAATCTGGGCTTTCCAGAGAAGAAAATTGTCAATATTGAGCTTAACGGTGACTAAATTTGTGGCAAGGTTGGTGATAGTGGTGGGAGAAGGAGAGGAATTGGATTTATTTGGAGCCATAATAGACCAGGAATGATAGACGTTTGTCTTGGACTATGCTCGTGATACCATAATGAAGTAAAGAAGGTTGCACGGAAAGTGCATGACAGAATGTCAAAGAGAAGAATCAGAATTTCAAGATTGCATTTCGTTTTTGTCTTTTCCTCAATACAATAGAGCTCCAGCAGTGAGCTATTTATAGCCAACAGTACATACACTATTTATAAGAAATGAATACAAGATTAAATCTCCACTGTACAGCTCATCAATTTTCTGTTGTGCATAACAGATTCTAGAGCTTTCCGTGAGTGGGAATTGGTTATTTCTGTACAGAGGCAGCTTTCTGTGTTGATGTAGTGCGGACACAGCCTTCTTGCAAATCCGTGGAGTCTGATGCTTCAATTCTCCCTGAGTCCTCGAAAAAAGTGAGCCTCTGTCGAGATTGTTGCTGGTTGTCGTCTCTGTTCAATTAATACATCATGATCCCCTGCCACTCGTGTGGGCTAGGACATGTGAGTATTGTGATGGCCTATTCCCCTTTGATGTAGAAACTCCTTCCTCTTGACATAGATAGGCAGGCCGTTCACGAATCATAAGGGCTTCTGAGGAGTGGAGTCGGAACGTCCATTAGACCATTCCCAACGTCCATTATGATTAACGTTGTTATATCTTAATTTTATGGTTTTACTGAGATTTCATATTTCAAAAGTTGACAAAGGATTAATTATCCTCTTACAAAAGTGGAGTGATTATAGAGAATCTCTTCAAAATATTTAGATTGCCTTGGAGAGCGACCTGCATCCAAAATATCTTGAAGTGATCACATGTGATGTGACGTGTACAAGTACGGATGGAGGTAAAGAAGTGTGACTTTTCATGCTTAATTAATGTACAAAATTATCTTTATCCAAGTGCTATCGCATTAATTTATTCCCTAAATACTCTGTTTTCCATTAGTTTCTTATCACACGGCATGACCTACATGTTACATTCTCAACATTGTTAATCATATCGATCTCAACCTTATCAAAACCAAGTCCAAGATGGTAGCCTGGTTCAAAGCCACGACTGTGACTATACGCACGTACATATATTTTAAAACGATTTTGAGCTCAGCTGGTTGCGTTAATTTCAATTCCTTGAACAAACTGAATTGAAGTGGAAAGACTCATGATGAGCAGAAGATTGTTCAAGCTTAATTATCAAAATACAGTCAAAGATCGACGTCGGCTAGTTTGCTGTTTCCGGCACGAGTGTGACTAGACCTGACCTATTAACATAGAGAAAGAAAGTAAATTAATTAATTAAAAAAATCATTAAAAAACACTATGCATGTATAAAAGCATAATGTTATGTAATATTATATTTATTTTTGGAGTTTAATATATTAATTAAGATATACAGTCTGCTTATCTTTTTCATTAAGATATTAAAAATCATTGAGATAAAATGAGTTGAAATAAAAATTAAATAAAATATTATTAAAATATTATTTTTTAATATTATTATTATTTTATGATTTAAAAAAGTTAAATTAATTATTATATTTTGTATAAAAATTTAAAAAATTTATAATAATTAAATGAGATAAATTGAAATCAACTCTGAATTCAAATAGGCTTAGAATCCATGACTTCTACCTATATTTTTTAATTACTATTATTTTTAATTATTCGTGGAGTGACGTATTATTGATGGTAAAATAAAATTTTGTTTTTTGTTTAAAACAACTATAAAAAGGCCTAATAAAAACTTCTCATTATTAAAAAATGTGGGATTTCACTTACCTTTTTTACTTATCAAAATTGAGTATCACAACTAAACCTTCGAAACAATGATATTCCAATGTTGTTTTCTTTTAGCAATTTGAAAACAAAATCTTAATTTGTCGCTTTAACTCTTAGGTTCTTGTCTTGCCATGCACGATTATGGGCTTGCCTGTGTGCCTTCTGAGGTAATAGATCTGATATTTTGAATTCAAAAGTAGAAATATTTATTTCAACCTTATCAAAACCAAAAGTTCAAGGTGTGCCACGACTGTGATATTCCTTCAGATAACAGTCAAATATCGACGTCGGCTAGCTTGCTGTTTCGAAGGGACGTGTGTGAATTTATTAACGTACAGTAAGCACTAACCCAGTCCATATTTTCCTATAAAAGCCGAAGGCCAGGATAGACAGTCTTTCATAATTCCTACTGCTAACTGCTTCGAGTCTTCGACTTGCTCGTACTAGAATATTGAAAACGTCTTATAATTGAAAGGAAAAATGTCATCTTCTCTGTCTGGTAAGTTAAGTGTTGAAATAGATGCCAAGTCACCAGCTCGTGCTTTTTATGAGGCTAACGCGAAACGATTGTACGAGATACCAAATCTTTGCCCTACCTATATACCCAAGGTTGATTTAGTAGAAGGTAAATGGGAAGAAGTGGGTGCTGTCTTTAACTGGCATCTCGTATACGGTAAGGGCCGGCAACAGATGTTTGTTGTTGATCACATGATATTTTATTAGTATAAACTGATCTCTCACGTGTCACATGTTATTTTATTGGTTTGGCTTCGTAGGGGGGAAAACTGTAATTTCCAAGGAGATACGCGAGAGCTTGGATGATGAAAAACTATCGGTTACATTCAAGGTGATAGGAGGATCATTCGTAGAGGCATTCAAAAGTTTCAAGTTCATTTCTCAGGCCTTTCCAAAGAAAGAGGGAAGCTTGGTCCGTTGGACTTATGAATATGAGAAACTTAACGCGGATATTCCAGATCCAAAGGAATTGCTTCAGTTTGCAGCTGATCTTACCAGAGAGATAGATGATACTCTTATGAAGATCAGCCAGAAGTAGATATGCACTCAAAAACATCGCATGCATATAGCATATATTAGAAATAAGTACGTTTACTTTCTGAAAAAGAAAGTACGTAAAAAGGTACCCTTTCCTGCATCTGTATTGTTGGTTTTTTTTGTTTTTGGTCATCTTAGTTTTATCGGGTACCTCGTGTCTTTCATGGTGGATCAATCCATTATATGTACTCATATGGTATCTGATCTATCTCTCTCAACTTATGCTTATAATAAGCCTACAAAGGAAACTTCCTTGTGCTTAATTTCGATCATTTTGTTGATTAAATAATGATTTCCACTTTATTATATCGTGCGTACTAGCTTATATTCTGCACTATGTGATGGTTTATATTCCTTCTGCCCTTAATTTATCATCTCTTAAACTAGCAGATCATCAAATCATGAGTTCTCATCCCGTACACACAGGGCAAGTTGGTTGGTTATGGGAATATTATGCGGGGGCTCGAGAGCATACAAAACAATAGCTTCAAGTGATCGACTATCTAGATGAAGAAACTCATTTCAATCACACTTTAATAATTCGTTTGGGTTGATGGATTTGAGAAAAAAGACTTAAGATTTTGATCTTTAAAATTTAAAATACTTGTTTGGACCATATATTAAAATTAATTTATACATCTACTTCCTACCTCCATTGAGCTCATATATTCTTACTCGATCGAGAGAAAGATGAACCTCAACTCTAAGCTCTTAAGAATTTGATAGTAGAATCTAGATCTGAGGTCTAGTTGAGAACACTGTCCGAAGATGATTGAGAATTCAAGAGAGCATCCTGACCTGTGGTGCCCCCGACTCCCATGTACGGAAACTCGAGAATCGAGACGTTCGGATGATGACAACACGGTCACGCATCCCAACGATAGTACCAAGTGTGTGTACATGCAAGAGTGTATAATGAACAACACAGTGGATAATTTAAGTAAGTCAACTAAGTACTAGAATTCTTTAAAACAAATTTACATAAGTAAAACGTGTAAAAAGAGTTATACAGTTATCTTGAAAAATATAATACAAAGTCTAGAAATATAAACGAATGATCCCATATCACTCATCTGGCAGAGCCAAATCCTCAGGCTCAACCTCAGCATCATCTGCATCAAAATCTACGTTATCATAAAACGGTACCGCAGGTAAGTATAATCCAAACAACCCTCGAGATTATAAATGCATTAATGCAACCAACAATAATGCATGCATATGATGAAATATGCATTATGCCCAAAACATCATTTTCTCCGAAAATGAATATTCTTTAACACATGCCAAAATTCCATTTTGGCCCAAAACATATCCATAAAACATTTTCCTGATATTTTCCCAAAAAATGGCCCAAAACAATAATCCATCATTTTACCAGAAAAATGATTCACATAAAATCTTTTTATCCAACACACGCTATTTTCCCAGAAAATAACCCATTATCCATTTTAACTGTATGCACCATGATCTCCCCTAGGAACCATCCGCACATCATCACACCACGAGTAACGACCGTGCGAGTGACTTCGTAACGAGCGATGCCCAGTTCTACGCCCAGCGCGTACGTGGCCAAGCATCCTCTAACCCCCGCCAACAAAGGGGCCACGAAGTCGGCATGAGAGCGTTACCATCTCGTCCGATTCCATTATTGTCCAACGACAACCTAGGGGATGTCACTCAGTATATTCCGATCCCGTTGTCGCCCAACGACAACCCAGGGGCGTTACTCAGTACATAAAGCTCCCGAATGCCAAAGGAGCTCCACCGAGATAATGTTTCATCTCTGCTTGGGGTCATGATACACACGCACCCAAAAACCATTTCTCACATGAAAATCCAGTTTTCAAATATACACATGAACATGTATGCAATAATGCGAAAACCTAGTTTTCATTTATAAACATGAACATGCGTGCAAATATGCAATGTACGTGACAAGATACAAATATCCAACAACCAACAAAATCATAACATGATCCAGTTACACAAACAACTCCATCCTCCAATCCAACCGACCCCTTTACTCCTCGGACTCAGTCCGGTACAACCAACCAATTCACAGTAAATATGAGTTAGTGCAAAAATACATTTAAATCTCAAAAGTTCTTTGGTAAAATACTTACAACGCTATAATATACTTTTTGAAGGATCAAGAAGATGCTAAAAGTGGCGGCACAACAACATAACAGAGCAAAATGCATTAAGGCCGCAGGTCTCAAAATGCTAGATTTTGAATGGGGACAAATGAAGACTTGAGATTACTAGGGAAGGGCTTAGGGAAGTCGGTGAAGCTAATGGTAGTGGTGGTTGACCATAGGTGGCGGCGTAAAGGGCGGTTGAAGTTTAAAAAGCCCAAAACGGAAATGGAGTTGGATGGGCTTCATCGGTGGCAGATCGGAGCTGAGGATGGGTGGGTTAGGTAGCTGGAGGGTAGCCGGTGATGTGGTGAAGAGGTGGTGGCCAATGGCGGCGCGACGGAGATGCGCGAGTACAAGGAGTGCCGCTGCTTGAAGCCATGCGTGGGAGCTCACGGCGGCGCGAGAGGAGCTGGATATTGGAGGGTATGATGATCACTGGCTGGAGGGGAAGAAAATGGGAGGGGCAGTGACGGCAATGGGTGGTGCACGGCAGTGCTGTTGTGGACAGGGCGCAGAATGGGGGAGAGAGAAGGAAATCGCACGAGGGAGAAGAGAGAGAGAGTAGAAAAGAAATGAGGAGGGAAAGAAAAGAAGAAAAAAAAATGAAAAAGAAAATTGAGGGAAGGAAATGAAGTCCAATCCTCACATCTTGGGTCACACATGATCCAACGAAAAAGATTTTAAAACAGCAAGTCAAATAAATTAATTTAAACGTAGTGATTAAATGAAAATAAAATAATTAAACCCAACAATAAATTAATTTAAAATAAAGAGAAATTTAAATGCATAACAATAATTAATATTAAGAAAGCATATCAAAATAATTTACAGAAATTAAAAATCATAGAAATAAACCAACGAAAAATCCGATAAACTTAAAACAAGAGAATCAATATTTAAATTAATAAAAATAACTATTTTAATTAAAAATACGCTAAAATACGGATTGTTACATGATCTTTACTGAAAACAAGGCTAACACTCCATCCCTCTAAGCTTCACTACCAGAAAAAATGGTTTTTTTGGGCAACATTAAGTTGTAACAACAGCCAGAAGTAGATATGCACTCAAAAACATCACATGCATATAGCATATATTAGAAATAAGTACGTTTACTTTCTGAAAAAGAAAGTACGTAAAAAGGTACCCTTTCCTGCATCTGTATTGTTGGTTTTTTTTTGTTTTTTTTGTTTTTGGTCATCTTAGTTTCAGCTGGTACCTCGTGTCTTTCATGGTGGATCAATCCATTATATGTACTCATATGGTATCTGATCTATCTCTCTCAATTTATGCTTATAATAAGCCTACAAACGAAACTTCCTTGTGCTTAATTTCGTTCATTTTGTTGATTAAATAATGGTTTCCACTTTATTATATCGTGCGTACTAGCTTATTCTGCACTATGTGATGGCTTATATTCCTTCTGCCCTTAATTTTATAAGGAATGATGATAGAATTCAAACAGCTATGCTTCAATCAAGAAACACAGCACAAGATCAGTCGTGCTTCATTCAAGCAACACAGCTTAACACAGCACGTGATCCCAGCAAGTCAACTAATGGCTATACTTAGGAAATAGATCAAATCTGTCAGCTGTATATAGCTGTGTATTTAATTTGTATTTTCTGTATAGCATTCTTTCTATATTTTGTACACTTTCCATAGATGGATCAGCTTGTATATGCTACTATAAATATGGAATGAAAGCACACTCTCTATCTCAACTCGTGGTAGTTTCTTAAAAACTTCTTTATGGTATTAAGAGCCTATACGGGTTGATAGAGAAATGTGTTTTTTTTTTTTTTCCTTTCTATGGATTCCTCTGCATTCTCTGGTTCTTCTACCAACTCAGACCCTTATCCTTACCCAGTATCACAAAATGTCGCCAATTATGTATCTCTCAAATTGAATTCAAACAATTTTCTGCTTTGGAAAACACAAATGCTAAACATACTCAAAAGTTATGATCTTCAAGGATTCATAACAGGTGATGTTTCAACACCATCTCAATTTCTTCTAAATGACTCATCTCAGCCTAACCCACTGTATCAAAAGTGGCGCAGGTCTGATAGATTGGTTAAAGGCTGGCTTACAGCTACACTTTCTGAAGAAGTGTTAGGCATTGTTGTTGGTCTAAACACAGCTTCAGAAGTGTGGAATGCTCTTGTTCATGCATTTGCAAGAGTATCCTCTGATCGAAGTCTTGCTCTTAAGCACAGACTCACCTCCATCACAAAAGGATCTGATTCCTTAAGCGATTACCTAAGGAGGTTTAAGACCATCTGTGATGAACTTGCTGCTATTGACAAACCAGTGGCAGAACACAAGAAGTCTTGGTGGCTTCTCAATGGCCTTGGTAAGGAGTTTGAAGTTTTCACAGCAACCATGCTCAGGCCACCAGTTCCAGCATACTCAGAAGTTGTCACCCTCTTGGAGAGCTACACAGACAGGTATAAAATTGATGCTAACCCTTCACCTGTGGCCTTTTATGGATAGAAGTCCTATAAGCAAAAGAAATCCAATGCAAATCCTGGCTCCTTCACATCAAAGGGTCGTGGTTTTGTACAAGGACAGTCCACTGGCTCCAAAACAAAGGCTGAACAAAGTTTTAACAATCACTCTCGTGGCTCCCCTTCCAACTTCAAATCTGCAAACAAAGAAGAAGTTTTCTGCCAGATTTGTAACAAAAGAAATCACACTGCTTTAAGGTGTTTTAATAGGTTTAATCATTCTTTCACAAATGATAGCCTCCCTCAAGGTTTTGCAGCATTCAAAATGGAAGACAACTCTGAAAATTCTACATGGAATCCTGACACTGGTGCTACTGACCATATGACTGCAAATGAAGGTATTCTTCACTCACTGACTCCTTACACAGGTCATGATGGTATAATGGTAGGTAATGGGAAAGTATTACCTATCACACATGTTGGTCAGGCCATGGTTGGCCCCCCTACATCTCAGATTATCTTAAATGATGTTCTTGTAGTACCTGCTATAAAAAAGGACCTATTGTCTGTTAGCAAGTTAACTACTGATTATCCTCTGAAATTTGAGTTTGATGGACATGATTTTGTGATAAAGGACAGGATAACACAGAAGATAGTGGCAACAGGAAGGAACCAGAAGGGACTATACACTTTTGATGCTGCCTCAAGTTTTCAAAATATGGAGAGCTTCTATTCCTCCAGATTTCGATCCACAAATAAAGTTCAATGGCATCAAAGGCTTGGACATCCAAACTCGAGAATTTTAGACTTTCTCTGTAACAAAAAGTTTATTACTCTTGAGTCAAAACAAACTTCTACACAAATTTGTACTAGTTGTCAAATGGGGAAAGCCTCCAAGTTGCCTTTTCTTTCTAGAGACAGCACTGTTAATGTTCCTTTTGCAAAAATCCATTGTGATTTATGGGGACAAGCTCCTACTCCTTCTAGGGAAAAGTATAAGTTCTATGCTATTTTTGTTGATGAAGCAACCAAATTTTCATGGCTGATTCCTCTCAAACATAAATCTGATCTCCATTCTGCTTTTGTTCAGTTTCACATGCTTGTACAATGTCAATTTGATGCCAAAATTCGTGTCTTCCAAACTGATGAGGGTGGTGAGTTCAATAACACCACACTCCTTGCATACCTTCAAAGTCATGGCATCCTTCATCAAGCTGCCTGTCCCAAAACACCTGAACAAAATGGAACAGCAGAAAGAAAGCATAGAAGTATCACAAACTTAGGTTTGACTATGATGTTTCATGCTAAACTCCCACCTAGGTTTTGGCTAGACTGTTTTTCTACTGCTGTTTTCTTGTTAAACAGATTGCCAACTCCTGTGCTTAACATGGACTCTCCATTTTTTAGACTTTATGCTAAACACCCTGATTATAGCATACTTCGAACTCTTGGGTCTAGATGTTTTCCATATCTTGGAGAATACAGGTCCAATAAGTTTGAACCAAAGTCTTTGCCATGTGTCTTTATTGGCTACAACAACAAACACAAAGGCTACAAATGCCTTTATCCACCAACTGGTCGTATTTTCACCTCAAGACATGTTGTGTTTGATGAATCTGTCCTACCTTATTCTGAACCAACACTCCTCTATGACTCCCCTACAATTGAGGGGGAACTTTCAACCTTCCCTGAATGACACCAGGATATTTCTAAAGAACCTGCAAAGCAGCCATTGCCTTCTGCTTATGCTTTCCCTACAGCCATTCAAATTGAGACCATTTCCCCCTCATCTCCTATGGGTTCAAACCCTATTTCACACACAGATAATCTGCCTCTCTCATCACCACTCATTTCTGTTCCAGCTACTGAGCAGCCAACTCCTTCACCTCATCCTATGCAAACAAGGTCTAGGTGTGGTATTCACAAACCCAATCCTCGATATGCAGACTTGCATGCTCTAACTCCTATTCCTTCTGAACCAAAGTCCATAAAATCTGCACTCAAACATCCTGGTTGGTCTGCTGCAATGGAGGAAGAACTTGATGCTCTTGCCAAAAATCATACTTGGGAATTGGTTCCAAAAACTGAGGGGATGAATATAGTTGGTTGCAAGTGGGTCTATAAAACCAAACTAAAGGCAGATAGCACTCTTGAGAGACTTAAAGCAAGACTGGTTGCAAAAGGTTTTAGTCAAGTTGATGGGGTGGATTTTACAGAAACTTTTTCACCAGCGTTCGAATTGTCCTTACACTTGCCACTATTAAACACTGGAAACTGCACCAATTAGATGTTAAGAATGCCTTTTTACATGGTTTTCTTAACAGTCCTGTTTACATGGATCAACCACCTGGTTATGTAGATCAAAATAGATCTCAGCATGTGTGCAAGTTAAACCGAGCATTGAGAATTCAAGAAAGCATCCTGATCTTTACTGAAAACAAGGCTAACATTCCATCCCTCTACAGTTCACTACAAGAAAAAATGCCTTCCTTGCTCGTACAAGAATACTTAAAACTCCTTATAATTGAAAGGAAAAATGTCATCTTCTCTGTCTGGTAAGTTAAGTATTGAAGTAGACTAGGCCAAATCATATGCTCCTGCCTTATATGAGGCTAACGCGAAACGATTGTACGAGACACCAAAACGTTGCCCTACCTATATTCCCAAGCTGGTTGATTTAGTAGAAGGTAAATGGGAAGATGTGGGTGCTGTCGTGAACTTTCATCTCGCGCACACGGTAAGGGCGACGAAAGTATATTGTATTTTATTTGCAATCATCTCACTGAATTATCAATTTCAACGATCACAACACATGAAACTACTAAAAAATTTTACGGTGTAATTAAGATTGTGTTTAGATGTAGAACTGAGTTGAGTTGAATTAAGTTGAGATGATAAAATATTGTTAAAATATTATTATTATTTTGAGATTTGAAAAAATTGAATTATTTATTATATTTTGTGTTAAAATTTTAAAAAATTGTAATGATGAGTTGAACTGAATTGAGAGATGTTTAATAACCAAACGAAGCCTAAAAGTTGACACCATTAATACCCTTTTAATTTTAGATCTCTTGGTCATTTGTGCGCGCTTTATTTATTATTTTTAATTTACAATGATTATAATATCTTTTTCAAAGTTGTTAGGGGTAATTTGGACTTTCGAAAGGGAAAATGGAATAAATCACTCAGAATAGAGGATTGTATACCCACAGAAAAAAGGAAATTGTGAAAGGGAATAGACAGCTTGTTCAAATATGGTATAAGACATCATCTCATGAATGCATGTACCTGGTTCTTTCAACTCATCATGTATTTTTTGAAATTGTGCCCTTGCCATGATTGTTCAAGCTCAATTATCAAAATAACAGTCAAAGCTTGATTTTGACATTATTAACGTACAGTAGGCACACGAGCAGATGGCTCCTGATTTTGACAATCGTTGATGAGCACCTGAAGACGTACGTGATATGTATTATGATGTCAGCCAAAGAAAAATGAGTTAACGTGGAAGATCACTGAGAAGAAGATTGGCCATTTTTTCCTATAAAAGCCGAAGAGCATTAGTGGCCTGGACACAGTCTTTCATTCCTACTACTAACTGCTTCTACTTCCTGGTACTAAAATACTGAAAACTCTTTATAATTGAAGGGAAAAATGTCTTCTTCACTGTCCGGTAAGTTAAGTATTGAAATAGAGGTCAAGTCATCAGCTCATGCCTTTTATGAGGCTAATGCAAAACAATTGTACAAGATACCAAAACTTTGCCCTACCTGTATACCCAAGGTTGATTTAGTAGAAGGCAAATGGGAAGAAGTGGGTGCTGTCGTGAACAGGCATCTCGTATACTGTAAGGGCAACAAAAGTTTGTTGTTGATCACATGATATTGTATTAGTATAAAACAGTTCTGCTACCTACAAACAATCTTGTGTACTGATTGTGTACCGATTGCTATTAAAAAAAAAAAAAAAAACACAACACGACCTATCTATGACGTCTTAGACGTCTTTGAACCCAATCCGACCCAACTGGTGCCCAACACCTAAAGGATTTTGATGGCTTAGTACATTCTAAGGCAGCGAGTGTTGGAGCCCATGGGTGATGATTACCCCGATCTCACGGCTCGGGAGTTTCTTTCTTCATGGATTTTGACAGTTGGATGGGAACTTTTGTAGTTTCAGGTCCCATAGTAAACTAGTTCAGTTGGAGTGTAAGTATTCCCATGCCATGGCTTAGCAGAGGAAGTTTTTCCTTGTTTCAAGTGAAGGTTGGGAATTTCTTGCTGACGAGGCCTCAAATAAGGAGTTTTCCATTAGAGCCTCTTGGTCTCTAGTTCTCGATGAGCGTAAATTTGAGATTCTCCTTCCTCCTTAGGAAGAAACCCGCATTTGACTGGTACAGGCTTGGTCGGGAGAAACTGTTAGCTCCACTTGGTCGAATGTCATTTTGACTCCCCCCTAACATTGAGAGGTTTCTAATGGTGCCTAGTAGGGCACATGTACTTGGTCGCGAGTTTCTGGGTACCCTGTCTCCTGCGGTTGGTTTAAAAAGAGGGTCACCCCCGGCGGTAGGGGCCAAGAAAAAGAATAAAGTTCATTCGGTGACCAAGCCTTCTGATGAGTCTAGTTCCACTAGGGGTGGAACTTCACCCCCTTGGGCGAGTGGTGGAGAAGTCTTAGGTTGCCCCCAAGTACGTAGGGTCAACTCTCTTGATGAGCTCATGGCCCAGGCTAAAGCTGATTTGGAGCTGGTAATAGAAGCTGAATCTTCCTTACCACCGGCGGCCCCTGCCAAAGTCATGTCTCCGTCTTCTTAGCACACGATAGCCCCAAAAGATGACCTTCATTTGGATGAGGGCAATGTAATTGTAGTTTTGAACCTAGACCTCCTGAACGTGCCTCCCGCGAGCGACTTCCCTCCCTCTTTGGGTGGCTTTGGGGAGTCCTTTCATCTTGAAGGTTCATCTTGAACAGTTGCCTGTTGCCTGAACAGTCTCAGGTGGGATCACTCCAGAGATACCCTTCATTTTTCCCGGCCTATCCTTCGCCAGTGCGAGTAAGGTGTCGATACCTTCCTTGCCTTTCAACACTTCTCAGGTGGGAGGAGGTGAACCCTCTCCAACAATCCCAACATGCGACCTTCTAGCCATGCCATATTGCGAGTGCCTGCTCGGGAAGAGGGCAAATCAATCCCGTCTGAAAAAATAGCAAGAGTATCTACTCAGTCGACCACCAACACTCCACTTCCAGTCTCCTCCCCTCATTCGACAACCCCAATTATGTCTGACTAGGAGACCTTTGTCCCTGGAGAGACTATCAGATTGCTTTTTCGTATCCCTGATATCCATAATCATCGGGTTCTTGGCAAGGTGGTTCCTCTTCTTGTCAAGGTGGCTCTTCTTGGGGTGCACGCTCACGCCACGAGGAGGCTTTCATTCCACCATTTGCATCGCATCATTCTTTTGCTGGTAAGTTTTCGTGTCTTCGGAGTTTGGTTTTCCTTACTCTATTTTTTGACTTGGTTGGATTTCCCAGGGAGTTGGCCAGTTGGTGGTTACGCTGGTTGAAGATCATTTAGAGCAAGGTGAGGAGAACCACTCTATACAAACCTTCATTGGCAGTACTCATGGTGCTGTTGTCGTCGCCCGGGCTAAGAATGAGAAGATGGCTAAGGAACTGTCTCCGGTCGAGTGCACTTCTTGCCAACTCAGAGATGAAGTTGCTTCCTTGTGTCAAGGTTGACTCCCTCAAGTCGGAAGTGGCGAACTCTATGGAGGAGGTAAGCCGATATAGAGTCAAAGCCGAAACTAGCATAATGGAATGAGACAATTTGGCAGCTTAGCTTAGTCAAATGGAAAAAGAGATCGAGGAACTAAAAAAGGCGAAGGCTAAATTTTTGATTGATTTTCCTTCTATCATCAATGTTAAAAAAGTAAGATACTAGTGATGAAATCTAATTCAGATCATGGCTTGGTGAGTGATGAGACTTCTCTATGGGGCCTAGTTGATAGTCTATAGTGATCTTTTATTTTATTTTATTTTTGTTTGAGGACAAATAAAGTTTTAAGGTTGGGGGTGTTTGATGACTTGAATAATTTAGTATATTTTATCACTTCTTAACTCTAAATTTTAGTCTAATTTTATTTATTTTTGTTGATTTTAAGCTTCATTTTTGTCATTTAAAATTTATTTTAAATTTGAAGAAAATGAAGATCAAATTTTACAAGCCTATCATCTAAGAACTCTCTCATTTAAATAAAGATATTATTTGAATATAGGAGCTACTAAATAAAAAAGAAAAATGTACGCAATACGTATACTTATTTTGTTTTTAAATGAAGACCAATAATATGGCTTACGTGAGATTTTTGACCTCTTGAACGGATATACACTAACGTGGATTTGACTTGGTTTGAGATGCGGCATGCCTGAGATTCGGGCCTTCTCTTGGATGAACAGCTAGGCACGACACTGAAAAGGGAGCAGCTAATTCTGGAAGACGCACGAAACGGATTGGGGGGCAGCATTTTTCTGGAATTAAATTTTCTTTATTCTAAGAAAACGATATAATCTAGTTTTGAACTATATTTCATTTTCTATGTTAATTTGAAATAATTCTCTTAAATGTTTGTCTGATTTATTCTGACTTTATTGCTTCTAACTAACTGATCATTAATTAGATAATTTTAATCTTGTAATTTATTGTCGAAAGAGGGAATTATATGATAGATCTTGGATATTTCGGCATAGGTAAATATAGAGATCGAAAGACTTATATGAACCTATGTAATATTAAAATCACTGATCTTATTGCTTTCTTGCTTTAATAATTTGCATACTCTTGTCTAAAATGATGAGCAAGAATAATTTTCAATTGACTATCGAAAGAGGCTTTTGGATATTTGTAGAGATTTGCTAGCAAACAGAGAGAATTAAATTCAATTAGTTAGATGAGTAAAGCATAGTGAGGAATTAGGTGAAATCGATTTCCTAGAACTTTTCTTTCTCATTGATTTGATCTTTGAACAATATCTTTCTTTTCCTTTGAGTATTTTATTTGAATAAATTTTATTTTAATTTGCAATTACAAAAAATTTAGTGACTTTTCTAAATAAAGTCAAGATTAGTATAATTTCGGTATTTGTCAAAAGTAAGTTTCCAATCCTTGAGGACAATACTCTTCTCATCACTTTACTATAAAACTATGATACTGTGCACTTGCAGTTTTGCAACGATCAAGTTTTTGTATAGACTATGAACTAGGCCCCATAGAGAAGTCTCATCACTCACCAAGTCATGATCTGAATTAGATTTCATTACTAGTATCTTACTCATTAGATAGAAGGAAAATCAATAAGCAATTTGTCAAGTAAAAGTTAAGCTTTTACTTCAACCTAAAGCTAAGACTTTGAGTGAGTGTGTGATACAGTCAATTTAACTCCAAACCACCTGCAGACTCAGATAAAAGTAGAATAACTAATATCAGCAGAATTCTCTCAAAACTTCACCCTATAAGTTCAGTTTTTAGAAATCCTCTCCACTAATGTAGTCAAACATCAAAATCAAAGACCAAAGATATTTAATCAGGTTGTAATGATAGGCCACAGGGTGAGGGCTAAAATATAAATGAATATGGAAAATCAAAGCAAACTGAGAAAATACTTGGTGGAAAAAACATGAAAGAGATATCCACAAGATTCAAACTGAAATTACCCAAGTACCCCTGTAACGCAGAGGAAATATCTGTCAATTCACTCAACAAATTGGTTAGTATTCAATCATGTAATTAATTTAATAATTAAACAATAACTTAAAATAAATAAATTGCATAACACTATGATTGGTATCGAAGGGAAACCCTTTAAAGAACTCTTTAAAGGTAAAACCTTCGGGGCAACCAAATCTAGGAAAGTCAATTTTATTATTTGAAAATCAATTACAAGTACTCATCAATTAGAAAACCTTTGTAACTTGACGCTCTTACTTGCCCAGACAAACGACCCATTTGTCTTCTACCTCAGTAGCAAGCAGAACCTCTGGCAATTTTCAAATATTGTCTTTCCTCCTAGAACTCTAGGGGCTGAAGTTCAATCATACGATCATCCACGCTCGAAGAACAATCACACTCAAAGAGAGATCACAAATATGAAAATTCACTAAAGAATTTTCTCATCAAAATAATGCACTAGAAAGTGCTCTACAAAATATGTAGATCTGAATCCCTCTGGATCCTAACCAGTAGGATCCTTTAAATAAACAATCTGAAAAGAGTCCCAGTTGAAGTAGGATTCTGCTGACGGGCAAAATCTATCGTGAAGACATCTCCTGACAGATTGATGACATGTCGCGATAGCTCTTCTATGTAGTTACTGAACTGTATTCAACTTCTGTTTTGGATAAATGCAGATCTTTTTGAATTCCAATTTCATGTTGCTGACTTATCTAACCAACCTTAAAGACTCCTAGATAAACTTAATGTTGTTTAAATAAAGTAAACAATTATTTTACATTCATTCAAATTCAAACTTATTGATAATATAAACTCTATCATTTTAGTCACCTGATCCTATACAAACTTATCAACTTAGTCACCTAGTCCTAGCAGAACTTTACATCTACAATCTCCCCCTTTGGCAGATTGGTGACAAAGTCAACTTGAGGAATGTCTTGCATTTACAATCTCCCCCTTTGGCAGATTGGTGACAAAACCAACTTGATGAATGTAAAGTGTATCTGAGATAAACACAACCAGTAAACCAAGATCTCGTGAAGCATCATTAACTAATATTAGAAGTTTAGTTCAAACCATTCACTTGAAAACAATGAAATTAGAATTGAAACTGAATTAAACCATATTTCACAAGATTTAAAAATTAATCCAAAGTCTAATCTTGTTTTAGTCCAACCTTAAATTATGTCCAGCAAAAATAAACTTTCTCCCTTTTAACATCATACATCTCCCCCTCAACAAATTCATTTCAGCAGCAAATTCTATAACTCCCCCTAAATTCTCAATGCCAAAATATTTTAATTTGCTCTAGTACTCCCCCTTTTTGTCACTAATCTGACAATACCCATAAGAGAATTAATACCACTTATGTGTGCCGAGATGAAAAAACTAAGCAAGCCATGATAAAAAACTCTCATGTGTATCAACTTCTCATGGATAAAATGCACCTAATGTATGAGCATGAATTTATGTCAATCAATGAGCAAATGATTGAGACAACTTGGTATGCACTGAGATAAAACTGAAATGTATAATCACATAACTCACAAAAAATCATCTTCAATACATGAATAAAATACTTTCATATGATCAACTATGTCAATGCCCATTCTACCCAATCAAAATCGCAGCCTCAACATCAACAATCAAAATCCGAATTTTCAGATGTTGATGTGCCGTAATCTAGAACTGGAGGAAGAGAGTGATTTGAATAAACTCAAAATTTTACCGTGAATCTGTGATGGAGAGCCTTTAGTCAAGAAACTGGAACTCGAGTATTTCTCCCAAGTAAATCGTAGAAGGTATGGAAGAGATGAGGAAGGCTACAGCTTGCATATAGAGTGTGTTGTGAGCTATGTATGGGAAGATTTAGAGAAATCAACTCGGGGGCTGGGTGTGTGACATAAGTCACTTAAGTGACTAAGGACCGTGCACGTGCTTTGTGCCTTAGAGTCCCACTAGGACTTAGAAACAAAACAGAGACCCACCACAGTGACTTAAGCCAATATATCAGAAACCAAGTCCCGGACTTAAACCAACATCTAACACTTCAGAGATATCGGGACATATAAGGAGTCTGGGTCATATTTGACTAACTGAAGTCACTTAAGAGTTACCCGTGCCATGCACTGACTCTTGTCATAAAGTCCCACTGGGACATAAAATAGAGACCCACACTATTACTTTCAGACTTATGCATCAAATGCAAAAATACCCAAAACTAGCACAGACCAAAAAAAATATAAAGGAAAAAAAATCAACAAAATAGCTAAATACATATTTTATATTTTGTTTTTCCATTTTTTTAAAAAAAATTAATCTTTTTTCTTTTTTTTTTTTTAAAAAAAAAAAGAGGCAATGAACATGCCTAATTGCATCTCAGTTCGAGCATAATGTTACTCAGAAAATAAATTCAATAGATTACATCCTATAATTTGCAACAATCACTATGGATGGTCACTCCTCATAAGATCATCAATGTCAAAGTTCATGTGAGTGTGTGAGTGAGTAACCTTATATCATAGTCCTTTTATGTCTTCTTTCTTCAACATATTTTTGAGACCTTTATTTATAGATATTTTTTGCTTCTTATAGATGCTCACAAGAGTTTGCTACTCACCTTAAAAGTCAAACTTTATGCTAGGGCCTAAATATATGAGCATCTCTTCCAAACACTAGTGTGCACAACCCCTTTCATGTCCATTTTTATTGCTCATCTTTTTCTGTAATGATTTGAGCCACGATTCTTTCTATAAGAACTTAAGGGATAGATCCGTGTATGGTGTTTGTCTTTTTCCGCAATAATATAACATCGACTTTTTCTATATGGATCAACTATTTGTGTTTGGCAATGGAAGATCTCTTTATTTTTGTACTAGGTTCAACTAGTAATAGTCAATTCAAGGCATGAACTCCTCTATGGTGAGCATCTCAATAATAAATATGGAACTTAATTATAAGGTGCATACACATAAGTTTCTTACAGTGCTTTGTAAATGAATTTTGTCAAGATGACTCAAAGGGTTAGTATACCCAAAGTGAACTACACAAAGTAGAGAGATGCAAAAGTTCAAAAATTTATTTTGTGAAAACACATGTGCTTAAAACTTTGATATATCAAGCATGTACTTCCCAAAAACAATTAGAAACAAATCAGAAATTTTTTATTTATTTATTTAAAAACTGAAAACATAAACATAAATTAAAAACAAAAAAAATAAGATGTATGTCCTAGACTAATAAAATGAACTACAAGGAATGCAAGAACATGCAAGTGGTCCTATCAATTAATGTGACACAACATCTTTTTTGACCACCCACTTTACTTTAAATTTTGGCTTATTATTTTCATCAACACCACTTTGTATGATGTTTTCTTTATTGTGAAGGTAAAATTTTGCTAGTTCACCAAGCTTTAGAGTTATGAAGGTGATTTGTTGACTCATCTTATCAACTTGATTTTCTAGAGTTTTTCTCTTATTTTTTAGCTTTCTTTCACCTCCATTTTTCTTCACTTTATTCAAGTTAAAACAAAATGGCCTTATATGGCCAAGAATACCACAACGATGACAAGTAGGAATAAACTTACCTTTGGACTTACCTTGGTTGGGCCTCTTTGTCATTGATCTATCGTGTGAGGCTCTTGAAACATGAGTTTTAGACACAGCTTTGTTTGGAGTTTCCTCATCTTGACTTCCTTTAATAAACATGATACTTTTTGATGAAGTGGCAACGGATGATGAGCCTTTAAGTTCCATACATTGGGAAGTCATATATCCCAAACCCGTGCGATCACAACTAGATCTTTGAAAACTCAACATCTCTTCTAATTTTTGTGTTTCTGTTTTTTGCTTGCACTCCTGAAACTTTTCCAATTCTTTTTCAAGTGTAGCCTTTTCAACCTTCAATCTTGATATCTCAACTTCAGAACTTTTCAGTGCCTCGGAAAGATTATTCTTTTTATTCTCAACAACTGTGAGTTTATTGTACAGCTTCTTTTTGAGTTTTTTCAACTTGACCACTTCTTCACATAAATCATTATAAGCGTCATGTACACTCAACTTATGGTCAGCATCAACAAGATAAGTTGAGAGTTTATTTTCAGTCATTATTAACAGTTCCTTAAGTGATGTAGAGGAAGAGAAGTTGTTGAGAGTTTTGCGATAACACAAGATGGCATTGGATTGGACCATCTCGTACATCAAAGGAACTAGTCCTTTAATTTGAATGCACAAGATTTTAATGGTGGATAATTTTAAACCGATCATCCAAGCCCAGAGGAGACTGAATCCATCGATGCAAGAAGTGGTGCCTAAAGAGGTATTGAAGATGTTAGATGCCGGGATCATTTATCCAATCTCAGATAGTGTATGGGTAAGTCTAGTGCAAATTGTTCCAAAGAAAGGAGGGATAACCCTGATCAAGAATGGCAACAATGAACTCATACAGACGACGACTATCATGGGATGGCGACTATGCATAGATTATCGAAAACTTTATGATGCAACTCGGAAAGACCATTTTCCCTTATCGTTTATTGATCAAATGCTAGAAAGAATTGCCTGTCACACCTACTACTGTTTTCTAGATGGATATTCTGGTTACAATCAAATAGCCATTGCACCCGAGGATCAAAAGAAGACCACTTTCACCTGTCCTTACTGCACTTTTGCATATAGGTGCATGCCTTTTGGTCTTTGCAATGCTTCAGTCACTTTTCAAAGATGCATGATGTCCATATTCTCAGACATGGTGGAAAAGTTTTTAGAAGTCTTCATAGATGACTTCTCGGTTTTTGGTCACTCTTTTGATAACTGCTTATCTAATTTATCTTTGATTTTGCAAAGATGCAAGGAGGCAAATCTTGTTTTAAGTTGGGAAAAATGTCACTTCATGGTCAAGGAGGGAATAGTGCTCAGCCACCGCATTTCCTTCAAGGGAATTGAGGTCGACTGAGCAAAGATCGAAGTTATTGACAAACTCCCACCACCAACCAATGTGAAAGGCATGAGGAGCTTCTTGGGTCATGCCAGGTTCTATCGTTGATTTATAAAGGATGATTTTTCCCAAATTACTAAACCTTTATGCACTCTGTTGATTAAAGATGCTCGGTTTGAATTTTCTGATGAATGCTTACATACTTTTGAAACATTGAAAAATAAATTAATTTCAGCACCTATCATTGTATCACTGATTGGAACTTACCTTTTGAATTATTGTGTGATGCCAGTGACTATGGTATAGGGGTTGTTTTGGGGCAGAGAAAAGATAAAATTTTTCATGTTATTTATTATGCAAGTCAGACCTTAACAGGAGCTCAACTTAGTTATGCTACTACTGAAAAAGAATTCTTATAGCAGTTGTGTTTGCCTTTGACAAATTTCACTCTTATTTGATAGGTTCGAAGGTGGTCGTCTACACCGATCACTCAGCTCTTAAATACTTGTTGTGGAAGAGGGATGCCAAACCAAGACTGTTAGGATAGATTTTGCTACTACAAGAGTTTGATTAGGAAATAAGAGATAAGAAAGGTACCGAGAATGTAGTGGCCGACCACTTATCTCACCTTGAGCTTAAAGAGGTGGCTGGCGAGGAGAATTTCCCAATTAATGAGACCTTCCCGAACGAGCAATTAATGGCTATACAAGTAGTTTCATGGTATGCTGACATGGTAAATTATTTGGTGTCCAAAATGCTACAAGCCAAAATGACATATCAACTAAAGAATAAGTTCTTCTCCGACTTGAAATATTATTTTTAATTATGAGGAGCATTTTCTATACCGGCACTGCATAGGCCATATAATAAGGAGATGTGTGCCCGATGAGGAGATGGTAAGCATACTAGGACATTGCCAGTCATTGGAAGCGGGGGGCCACTCTGGTGGAGCAAAAAGAGCAGCAAAAGTTTTACAAGGCGGCTTTTATTGGCCGAGTATTTTCAAAACTCTTTTAATTTTGTTAATTTATGTGATCATTGTCAAAGGGTTAGCAACATTTATAGGAAACATGAAATGCCTTTAAACAATATTTTAGTGATTGAATTATTTGATGTTTAGGGTATTGATTTCATGGGTCCTTTTCCATCATTATATTCTAACAAATTTATTTTGGTTGATGTAGATTATGTCTCCAAATGGGTGGAAGTGGTCGCCTTGCCAACCAATGATGCAACTCTAGTAGTGAATTTCCTGCGGAAGAACATTTTTTTTCCGATTTGGCACTCCTAGGGCCACATGGATATGGGTTGGCATAAGTCGGATGAACAAATGCTGGTAAAACCGAACAAGAGCTAGCAGCGACACTAGTGCTGCTTTGTACACTAGAACTTGAAGCTACACTAGAGTTGACACTACATGCGAAACTAGACATGGGAGCGGAAGTATCCATTGTAGTAAAAGAAAAGTTCCATGGGTATTTCAACAGTTCTTCAAAAAAATTTAAACATAAATAATTAGACCAAATATTCAAGTTCAACACTAACTACAATAAATACTCCAAGAAAGCATCACCTGGTTACTCCATAGGTATGGGTAGGCAGTTGGAGGAGGTCCCATCATTGGTACGACGAAACTATACAAGGCAGCGGAACTACTCAAGGCAGGAGTACTTGATGCGGCAGGGGAAGTAGAGTTTCATGGGTGTTGCTGCATTTCTTCGTAAAAAATTTAAACATAACTAATTAGGCCAAATATTCAAGTTCAGAAAATTAAAGCACACTAACTACAATAAATACTCCAAGAAATCATCACCTGGTTGCTCCATGGATATGAGTAGGCAGTTGGAGGAGGTAGCATCATTAGTATGGTGAAACTATACAAGGTAGCAAAACTAGTCAAGGTTGTAGTACTTGACGTGGCAGTGGAAGTAGATCTCCATGGGTATTGCTGCAGTTTTCCAAAAATAAATTAAAAATAAATAATTAGACCAAATATTCAAGTTCATAAAATAAAGCACTTGAACTACTTTATCATTCAACGATCACCTGGTTGCTCCATGGATATGGGCAGGCACTTGGAGGAGGCACAAAAGGTGGTAACCACGCATGAGGCACTGGACCGTAATAACTTGGCATGTAGTTTGAAAAGTTTGGATCAAGTGGTCTTGATATGTCCTCACATATAGCAACGTAATGTTAATCAAGCCAAGTGGACAATGACTACACATAAAATAAACACAAGCCAACTGTTGAAAGAGGTGTACAATACCTGGGTTGATGGATTGGTGATAAGAGTTGTTATGCAGGATGCGTCTTCTTTCTTTTTCTCCCTCTAGCTCAATAATGAAATAAAGTGGGTGGTTGTCAACAATGAAAACAAGAAATTCGGGTATTGGTATATATTACTAGAGACGTACGTTATTACTTAATGCCAACTTTAATGTCATTCCATTTGGTTCATACTCTCCAATATTGCACCATTAATGCCTCATGTTCACGCCATAAATCGTTCACATGAGAACCTCTGGCATCAGGCCTTCATCTCACACGCGTATATAATAAAGTATATGATCTAAACATACAATACACGTATATAATTAACTTAATATACGAACTCTACATGACAAAACCATATATACAAATAAATATTATGCTTGGCCGGCATTACTACTTAGTTGACAATAGCTAATTTGTTTGTATAGCTCTAATAGATAGTACTTAATTAGCTAGTTAATTTATCACTCTGTTCTTTTGTTATAGAACATATATCCAACAAGGCCTCATTTCTTTTTGACATAAAAAAAGTGCAATAACTTGGGCTTCCCCAATTACATAACAAACCAATAAACAAACTAGGAGAAAAACTTTTCAACTTTCTTTTCCATTTTTCATCTTTAAGATTTTATGCCAAAATTTACAACCAAAATAGGATACTTGAAAAAGCTACATTCTCATCCCATTTCACCAAAATGGACAAATTATACATGTATAACCATACAAATGCCACCCAACTGCAAAAAAAAGGGAACCAAATTTTGTTTTTCCTTCCAAGAAATTTCACAAACATCATGAGAGCACATCCATAAATCCCACAGTCCCAAAGTCAAAGAAAAGAAAAACAGAAATGTGGACTGACAAATGATGGGGGAGCTAAGTGTCAATGCGCAGACAAAAAATACCCATAATTTATGCATTTAGAAAGGAAAAAAAAAAAGATCTTATTTATCCTGGAACGTATCTTGCATGCATGGATATAGAGTTCATGAATTTCAACCTCTTAAATTTGATATTGTGCAGATGAGACAAGAAATGAGATATGAGAGAGAGGAAGAGATCTGAAGTAGAAGAAGGCAACGAAATGGTGAGATCTGACGCCGAGGAAGAGAACGAAATGGTGCACTGCCGTTTTCTCCTTCAAGTTGATGAATGAATTGGGCTGCGTTTTCACTCTTCCTGCTCGGTTCTTCATTCTCTTTGATTTTTGTTTTTTTTTTTTAATATAATTGCTGACATGGCATTTTGCCAAGTTAGTGGGGTTTGCAGGCAGGCACAGATTTGTGCCTGTCTGTAGCACTATTGGAATGTAAAAGTGTGGCCATAAGTAAATTTAAGAAAACGATGTTGAGATTAGATCATGATATAAGGCATTGAAAATCAATAATAACTATATGCCACAGAAATTTGGATGGAAAGTAGCAGACATAAAATATTTGTGACTAAACCCATGCAGCCCTTTATCCTATAAAACCCAAGAGCATCAATAGCCTGGAAACGACATTGTTTGGATTAAGAAATCATTTCAACTCTCTCATTTCATCTAGTCTAATTATTATGGTACGGTTTGAATAGTGAGATGGGATGAGATAGTTTTTCAAATTATTATTATATCAACTATTTATATAGGGATACTATATTGGAATATTTTTGTAGTTTGGGATGTGACCCGGGCGAACATCACTAGTACCGGACATTTTTTTATTCAACCGTAAGGAAACAAGTAATTAATAGAAGAAAAAGATTACGAGGAGGTTTGGATAGTGAGTTTAAATGAGATGAAAGTTGAAAGTTAAATAAAATATTGTTAGAATATTATTCTTTAATATTATTATTATTTTAGAATTTGAAAGTTGAATTGTCTATTATATTTTATGTGAAAATTTAAGAAATTTGTAATGATACGATGAGATGAGATGAAGCGCATTTAGTAACGAGAACATAACTTTTCCAAATTTTTAAATAAAATATAATAAATATTAACTTTTTAAAATTTTAAAATAAAATAATATCACCATCTAAGTTGTTTCTTTATCGTTGAAGAAAAAAATGTCCGGTACTAGTGTTGTTCGCCCGGTCACGTTCTAAACTACAAAAACATTCCAATATAGTGTCTCTACATAAATAGTTGATATAATAATAGCCTGAAAAATGTCAAAAAAATCAAAACAGATAGGTAAAGAATAAAAATTTTATCTCCTCCCTCCTGGCTCAGTTTTTATTTTTATTTTTAAGTTTTGGATATTTTGTGATATTCGGATATCTCAAGATTTTTTTAATAGTAATAAAATGATATATATTTATGAATAGTAATAAAATAGTTTGAATTCAGATATTTTATTGGATTTCGAGAAATGAGAGAGAAAAAGTTAAATAAAAATATCATAAAGTTAAAAATTATTTGAATATCATTTTTAATATCATTTTTGTATTGAAATTGGAAAAAATTTATTTTTTTATGTTTGGTTGGTAAGTTTGGTAAAGTTATATTGGGTTTTATGTATAGCTAATAATTAGATGAAATATTTGAAAATTTGAAACTGAAATGTATTTTGTGTTTTAGTGATATTTAGAAAATAATTATGAGAAGTTTTGTTAATATCTGAGAATATCTCATTATCTTGACAAGGCCTAAGTTATTGTCCAAACCTATCTTAGGGAGCACCAGTGTTACAGGATCTGAAGGAGAATCGGGAATCGATCAACTGGAAATGGTCGACTAAGCGACGATGCGATGTAGGTGTTAATACAGTAGTTACCTCAGATTACTACTTGTATTTGTAGAGTTCAATCTCCATCACTCTTTTGATCACAACCATATGGATTAATATTGTAATCTCAGTTGTTTAGTATGTCATTATGTATGAAGTATGTTTTAAGTATTTGGGATATTTCGGTTTGGTGCATAGTATTGCTAAAAAGAAAAATTATCCGCTGCGAATATTGCATAATGCTAGATGAATGTTAGGAATATTGCATCTTATATGTCATGAACGGGGGCAGGTAACCTTGTGTTGCATGTCTCGACGCTTCAAATGTCCGTCCGATCCCAAGCGGAATTTGCGGGCGTCACAACCAGAGACTTTATCTTCGAAAATAACAGAAGAAATTTCCCTAGGACAATCTTCGATCCAAACAATTTCAACAACCAGATTCTTGGCATATTGAGCAGCAGCATGTGCAGCCATATTTTCATCCCTCTTAACAAATACTAGCCTCCAATGGATCTGACTTGAGAGTAAGGATTGAATGTCCCCAATTAGCTGTCCATTCCAAGAGCAGTCCAGACTTTTGCCATGTATGCTATCGATCACTTGCTTGGCATCACCCTAAAAAATAACATAAGAAGTTTTCAATTCATGACACAATTGCATAGCTCTCAGTAAGGCATAACATTCAGCCAGGAAAACATATGAGACATGTGGTCTAGGAGCAGATCAGACCACCTCTGCATCTTCCCTACTATCCCTCAATACTACATCAAGCCCCATGGTACTTGTTTCAGAGACAAAAGTTGCATCAAAGTTAACCTTAGTAAAAGGTTCCTCAGCTGGTGTCCACATCACTCGATCAACAACTGCCTGCAACTGTGCTTCAACCCCTGTAAGCTGATGAGTTTGAACTTGATTCACATCCTTAAACACCTTAAGATCATTCACAGCAAATGTATAAAGCACTAATGGACTTTGGAACTTCTAATAAAAAACCCACCTATTTCTTCTTGCCCATAACTTGTAAAATACTGTAGCCACTTGTTCTAACTGAGTAACTTCTATCCTCATATTCATATCTTTCCATAAAGCAGTAAAGTCTTCATATACTGTATTCCACTTCTTAAGAGGACTAGCTTGTTCTCCCCACCTAGAAGACTGACCTTGATTCTGTCTTTTAATCTCTAAATCCACAAAATATGCAGACTTTACAGTAAACATTCCTTTTGAAGACTTCACCCAAATTAGCTTGTCTTTTGCCCCTCTTTGACTGATTAGGAGACTGCAGATCAACTGAGCATCTTCTGCAATGTACACTTCTTCGGTCAACTCTGTATTCCACTCATACTTCTCTTCATTTATTAAAGCTGCCACTCTAGCATTTGTGTCCAACACAGGAACAAGAGTTAACACTTTATAGGTAGAAGGTCTAGGAAGCCACCTATCATGCCACATCTTAATAATCTCCCCCATTCCCTACCCTCCACACAGAACCTGCCTTAACTAAGTCTATGGAAGACCAAATTCTTCTCCATATATGAGAAGGAGAAGATCCAATCTTAGACTCTAGTAACTCACAATTCTGAAAATACTTATGCTTAAAAACCTGTGAAACCAATGGGGAAGGATCTTGCAAAAGTCTCCACACTTGTTTTGTTAGCAAGGCTCTATTGAAACTGGTTAAACTACCAAATCCAAGTCCACCCTTGTCTTTCATCTTGCCTAACCTCTCCCAACTTCTCCAATGAATACTCTTGGCAGAATTGTTATGATTCCACTAAAACTGTGACAACATTGCCTCGATCTCTCTTAATCAGCTGGTTGGCAACTTAAACACATTCATGGTATAAGCTGGAATGACTTGTAAAACACTTTTGATCAGGATCTCTTTCCCTGTAGAAGACAACAAAAAAGATCTCCAACTACATATCTGATAAGTGCGATTTTTATATGATTTTTATTACTCTTTTAATTATGAAAAGTGTTAGTTTTTCTTCAATTATATTGATTTTAATCTATTTTTATATATTTTTCTTTGATTTGAAGGAATGAGAAGATTTAGTGCGAAAGGAAAGCATTTTAGTACAAAATAAAAGACTATGGATCTAGAACAACGAGAGCCGATGAGATCTAAAGAGTGCCGATGAGATTTAGGCGAGGAGACTCAATGTCGACCAGAATTGGCGACAAGAGTTAGGCAATAAGTGAAATATTTTACTTCCTAGGCAATAAGACTTGGTGACAAGGCTCTGTGCAGTTAGATTGGGCGACTAGTCTAGCCGACCAACTTAAAAGACCAATATAAACGACATCATGAAAAACAACTAGCAAAGGGTTTGAAAGTAATTTTGATCAAGAAAAAGGAAAAGAAATCACAGAAGGAATCCACAAGAAGTCCAAGTTTGGAATACACTAGGAGACAGCCTGGACATGCTGGAGTGTTTCGATCATAACTCTCTACTCACATATCCGATGGATGCGATGTTGGATGGGTTGAAAAGCTATCTTAAAGGGCTACAATTATCTCTCTAATAAGGATTTCTAAATTCGGATTCCTGGAGTGCGTAAAAGGCTGCCAATATAAGTCTTAAAAGTTAGGCGATTGTTTAAACTGAAATCATGAAAACATTAAGGTTTCTTTTCTACCCTATATATGCATATCATTAGCACAAAATTGAGTGGGGAGAGTCTGAGTTTTAGAGTAAAATAGTCCAAAGTTTAATCCTTAAGTTTTTTTCACAGAGGCGGATCTGGGAGAAGAGGTAAGAACCGCATGCTTTATCAACCGACTCCAACGAAAAGCACTAGTTTAATTCTTTTTCTTTTCAGTTTTCTTATGAACTAAATTTATTTTCTAGAGTTTTGATGTAGTCTAGCATTGAACACAATTTATATTCTAAATTCTTTTATTTTTAATATTTCTATAATTGAGTGTTTATTCCTTGTTCTTAATGGTTGCAATTTTTTAACTAATTATTATTTGATCTATTGAATTGCAATGAGACTGAGAGGTGATTTGTGATTAAAGTTCTAAGATTAAGCACCATTAGTTGAGCAAAAGTAGAGATACTTTACTGCAATTAGAGTGATTTTCAAGAAAAATTCAAAGAACTTAATAAGTCTTTAATTCGTTAAATTCTCATAGAGATATGGGGTTATTAATTGGAGATATTTTTAGTAATGTTCAAGAAAAATATTGAATAGTTAAAGGATTTTTATCATCAACTTGGGATAACTGAAATTCTATAACAATGAATAATAAATTGTGTGGAATTTGCTAGGTGAAATCAAATGCTCTATATATATTTTTTTTTTCTGAAAAAAGATAGGTTCACCTGTACACTAGTGACCCCTCCTCAATTTTATTAATAACCCTTACTTGTGGCGGAGGAAAACCGTGGTTACAAAAACAAGCATCTGGGGTACAAACGATAAACCCAGCATGCGGGAAACACCTAGCCAGAAAAAAAACTAACAAAAACAAGAAAATAAACGAAAAACACCAAACTCTCGATACTAACTAAAATGCAAAGACGGTAAACCGGAGTAATCCATGCGGATAAGACCACGCAATGCACGGGGAGTCTCCGTTAATTGCGAAACTGCTAAGTCTTTACCAGAAGCTCCATGTTTAATCAGCAACTTTATTTCCCTCTCTAAAAACATGGTGGATCGAGCAGGTCATGGAGGCCATAATGTCGATAATTTCCTCCCAGAAATCCTCCAGATACCACACCCCACATCTCTTGCTCCTCCACCAGGATATAACAGTCATAGAGTCAAGTTCGATATGCAAAAAATTAAGAGATAAAGATTTACAAACCTGGAGCCCATGAAGAAGAGCTAAAAGTTCTGCCCGATTATTAGAACCTATGCCAAGGAAGGAGGAAAAAGCATGAATTAGTTTTCCATGATGATTTCTAATGATCCCACCTATCCCCGAGGCACCAGGGTTACCCAAACTGCTGCCATCTGTGTTAAGCTTGACCCATCCCGCCGAAGGACGTTGCCAGGTGATAGTTTTGTAACGCCGAATTGGGGTAAGAACGTCCTGGACATTCAAACTTTCTAATACCTGCAAATCAAAACTGGAAATGTAAGAACTAGCATGCATATCACGGCATATAAGACTAATCCACCGACGAACAGAATGAATAATTTCGGAGACAGATTCAAAGCGACCCTCCATACGCGCCAAACAGCGCCTCCGCCAGATTCTCCAAGTGATAATCACCGGGAGAATTCCCAGAATAATGCCAACTTGAGACGCAAGATTCGCACGACGAAACCACCTCTTCACTGTATCTTTCCAATTTTGGCCTATCGGGATCCCAAGATAAGCCCCAAAATAGCGCCAAGTATTATTAGCAATATCACCTGCAAAAAGAACATGATTTTGGTCCTCAAAGTGACCATTAGCACAACAATCACAACGAGAGATAATAGGGATGCCAATACGACGAAGATGATGATCGACACTAAGGGCCATATACCAAGCTTTCCACATAAGAGAAGACATTTTAAGAGGGAGGCTCTTATGCCAGATCCAGGAGTGACCCTCAATAGTATCACTTCTAATGCGGACACAATCCCAAGCCGACTTAGTAGAAAACAGACCATTATCATTTTTAGTCCAAATCAGAACATCCATACCCGGCTTAGCCTTGCAAAGATCCTCTAAAATATCATCAATTTGATCCGGCCCCACTAACTGACGAATAAAATCGACATCCCAATCATTATTTAATTTACAATCCTTCACGTGAAGATTGGGATGCCCTACTATATTCATATCATTGCTTGAAGGACCTCTATCTCTCCATTTATCAAACCAGAAAAAAACCTTACCATCCTTAAGACGCCATTTAGAATTATCCAAGACCAAAGGAAGAGATTTAGCAATCATTTTCCAGAACCTAGTACCCTTAGTAGGATCAACCAGGGCCCAAGGTTTCAAACCCACATATTTACTCTTAAAAAAATTAGCCCATAAAGAATTACCTTGAATAAGATTCCAAGCAAATCTGGCATGAAGGGCTTTCTGCATATCATCGAGGTTTCTAAGCGCCAAACCTCCTTCCTCCACGGGACGAAAGATAGAATTCCAGGCCACCCATTTTTTCTTACCTTTGCCATTATGCTCCCCCCAAAAGAAAGTACTCATCATCCGGTGAATATTTTTAATAGTAGATTGAAGGACCTGAAGCACAACAAAAAGATGAAGAGCCATACTAGAAATAACGTGACGAAGTAAGGTAAGACGACCACCCATCGAAATGAATCTCATCTTCCACCCCGAAATTTTCTTTGGAATATTAGCCAGCACATCTTCCAGATGAACCTATTTGAGACGACCCAAAATAATAGGCACTCCAAGATATTTGAAAGGAAAAGATCCTTCTGAAAATCTAGTCTTCCGTAATAATAAGCTTTTGCGAGCAACATAGATTTTTTGGGAGCAGAAAATGGCAGATTTAAAGTGATTGATACACTGACCCGACCAGCTCTCATATTTATGGAGCACAGATAAAATCTCCCTTATGGCTTGAGAGCTACCATTAGAAAAAATAACTACATCATCAGCATACATAAGATGAGAGATTCTGGGCGTACCTCGGGCCTGGGAGAATTGACCAAATTTTTGAGCCTCCACACTTTGCTTGATCAATCTAGAGAAAATCTCTTGAAGTATAATAAAGAGATAAGGAGAAAGAGGATCACCCTGACGTAAACCTCGGCCAGCTTTAAAAAATCCTTTAATAGTACCATTCATCATAATAGAATACCAAGGAGTCGAGATGCAGGTTCTGATAAGATCACAAAACAACGAAGAACCTCCAGAAGAAACAACCAATCCACGCAATCGTAGGCTTTAGCCATATCCAATTTAATCATGATATTTCCACCATGGGCCTTTTTATTAATGGAGTGAATCATTTCCTGAGTGATGGTAATATTTTCAAAGATACTTCTCCCTGGAATGAAAGCTCCTTATTCCCACGAGATCATTCTTGAGAGGAGTCCTGTCAGACGATTAACAATGATTTTGGAGCATATTTTATAGAACACCGAACAAAGGCTGATTGGCCTAAATTTATCAAAACCAGAAGGAGTATCAACCTTTGGAATGAAGACCAGAAAAGATGCAGTGAAAAATCTTGGAAGATGTTTAGAATTAAAAAAATCAGTAATGGCTTCCAAGACATCCTCTTTCACAATATCCCAACAACTTTTGAAAAAGCCCAAGCTAAAACCATCCGGTCCCGGAGAACTGTTAGAAGGAATAGAAGAAAGAGCAGAAGACAGTTCCTTCATAGAAGGCACTGCACACAACATCGAATTGTCAGAATTAGAAATAATAGGAGAAATAAGAGTCGATAAATCAGGTAACAATCTAATCTGAGTGCCCTGCAAAAAAGAAGAAAAGAAATCCACAGCACCCTGATGAATACTCTCCGACGAATTAAAAACCATACCATTCGATGATCTCATGTGCACCACTTTTTTACGCCGTTTATTAGCAAGGCATGCATGAAAAAATTTAGTATTACGGTCTCCCTCCATATGCCATTTTAACTTGGCCATTTGAGCCAGTCTAGTATCTTCACGACGGAGCCAATTATCCAATTCCGTTGAGGCAGCAATAAGATCCCGCTCCGTTGATTTATCCCTCTTTTGCTGAAGTTTCTTTTCCATGTCCTCAATTTGCTGCTCGAGGGAAATAATATGCATTTTAGTATGACCGAAATTCTGTTTATTCCATTCATGCAAGGCGACCTTAGTAATCTTCAATTTAAAAACCAATTTTGTGAGCCCATGGCCATCAAAAGTAGCGGACCAAACCTGCCTAACGCACGACAAGAATTGGGGATGATCCACCCACATTTGTTGAAAGCGAAAAGGCGAAGGGCCATAAGAAGAAGGATCCATCTTGAACTCAATAACCATGGGGGAGTGATCAAAAGTTGTTCGTGGCAAGTAAGAGCAAACCGCATTCGGGAAATACGAAAGCAAAGAGAAATCCATAAGAACTCAATCAAGCTTTGCCCAAGACCGAGCAAGACCCGACTGCCCATTACACCAAGAAAAAACTCTACCTTTAGACTTCATCTCAACCAATCCACCTTGGTGAATCCAATCATTGAAATCCGCCATCGCCACATTAGATCTAGGAGATCCACCCCTTCTCTCCGAATTATTCTAAATAATATTAAAGTCCCCAGCAAATAGACAAGGAGCCGGCCCCATAGATTGGGAGCTAACGTCCTCCCACATAAGTTTTCTCTAATACATACTACACTTAGCATAGATGATAGTTAATAAAAACTGAAAAGACCCAGTGTTGACCCGAAGAGAGACAAACTGCAAGTTGGATCTCACCACTTGAATATCAAGAGAATTGGCCCAAAAAATCCAGATTTTACCACCAACATCCACATTAGAAGAAAAGGAATCAAACTGAAGATAATGTTGCAACCGGATGGCTTTGTCCACATTTTGAAAAGGTTCTAGGACCGCAATCAATTGAGGTTTGAACTTGGAAACTAAATTCTTTAATCTGCGACGAGAGGTACCAATGCCATGGACATTCCATACAATTATAGAATTATTCATAAAGATAATGTAGAGGGATGGGTAATGACCCGAGTGGAGCTTCTAACTTTCTCAATTTTTTTTTTTTATATTTTTTCTTAACCTGTTTATCTTCATATTCCAAATGGTAATCCTTATACTGAGGTAACACATCTGGAGGGATATCAGGGTCCGACTCAGAAACAATATCTTCAAGGTAAGTGCCAAGATTTTCCTTGATACTTTCAGTAGCTAAACATTGTTCATTATCCTCAATAGTAATGAAAGTAGAGTCCTCTAATATCAGAGGAGGGAGCGATTTACATTTTGAATTAATGTGCGATGCTAATGATTATGCTATAGGGGTTGTTTTGGGGCAGTGAAAAGAAAAAAAATTTCATGTTATTTACTATGCAAGTTGGTCCTTAACAAAAGCTCAACTTAATTATGCTACCATTGAAAAAGATTTGTTAGTGGTTGTGTTTGCCTTTGACAAATTTTGTTCTGATTTGATAGGTTCAAAGGTGGTTGTCTACACCGATCACTCAGCTCTTAAATCCTTGCTATTGAAGAGGGATGCCAAACAAAGACTACTAAGACAGATTTTGCTATTACAGGGGTTTGATTTGGAGATAAAAGATAAGAAAGGTGGTATTGAGAATGTAGTGGCTGAACATTTATCTCGTCTTAAGCTTAAAGAGGTGGCTAGTGAATAGAAATTCCCAATTAATGAGACCTTTCTGGACTAGCAATTAATGGTTATACAAATCGTCTCATGGTATGCCGATATGGTAAATTATTTCGTGTCCAGAATTCTACTGGCCGAGATGACATATCAACAAAAGAAAAAGTTATTCTCCAACTTGAAATATTATTTTTGGGAGGAACATTTTCTATACCGGCATTGCGCAGACCAGATAATCAGGAGATGCATGCCCGAGGAGGAGATGGAGAACATACTCAGGCATTGCCACTCATTGGAAGCAGACGGTCAGTTTGGTGGAGCAAAAATGGCAGCGAAAGTTTTACAATGTAACTTTTATTGGCCGACTATTTTTAAAAACTCCTTTAATTTTCTTAATTTTTGTGATCATTGTCAAAGGATTGGCAACATTTCTAGGAAACATGAGATGCCTTTAAATAATATTTTAGTGATTGAATTATTTGATGTTTGGGGTATAGATTTCATGGGCCTTTTTCCATCCCCATATTCTAATAAATTTATTTTGGTTTTCTGTAGATTATGTCTCCAAATGAGTGGAAGTAGTCGCCTTGCCAACCAATGATGCGAGGGTTGTAGTAACTTTCTTGCGGAAGAACATCTTCTCCTGATTTGACACCCAGTTTCCAATTTCAAATTCAAAAGTAGTTTCTGTTTCAACCTCAATAGTAGTTCCAAGCTTATCACCCAGTTTTGAGACAATGTCGCCAATCTCACTAGCATCATAACTGCCACATCCCACCACACCTTGGAACTGTTATTTTTTCAACATCGATGACTAACCATTGTGATCGATACTACCTACCGAACCCTCTTCCCGTTGATGATACTGAATGCGAGCCTCTTTTCGGCCTTCAATGTGATTGTTAGATGCAAAAGACGATTTTCTTCGAATCCTAGCTTCAGCTCTGAGCCATGCCTCAAACTGCATTTCCACCTCCCTTTCCTTCCCCAGCACCGTTCCTTCTTGTCAACAGCCATTAATATCATGAATCAACCAGCCGCATTGAAAATAGAATTGGGGCAACTTCTCATACTGAAATTGCACCCATAATTTACGACCAAATGAATGAACAAACTGGCCACGAGCAATTGGTTTTTGTAGAGGTAATTCAAGCTTAACCCGTAAAAAATGACCCCACCCTACACCATCCTCCGTTGTGTCGACATCAAGAACTCTTCCCACAGTCGCCCCAATAAACTGATCATAGTCCCTCGTTATCTGCCCCAATGGTAAGTTGTGAATTTGAACCCAAAATACCTCAACCTCAAACTTTGTCTGTGAAGGTTGTATAATTACATCATACTCCCTTAGCGCAAACAAGGTATTATAAAAAAGCCACGGTCTTCCATCAAGAATCTGATCTTCCATAAAAAAGCCACGGTACAACGTTCAAGCGTTCCTGTTTTTGTGACGGTTATGAACTGTCACAGAAAATCACGTTCGGACATAAATTTTTTAATTACCAGGAACTTTCACAGGAAAATAAATAAATTCTATAATTTTTTAATTACCATTTTTTCAGCAAGACGGTGGAATGATCTTGAACCGGCATGATGGTGGACAGTCAGAGCGGATCTATTTTGTGCATTTGTAGAACTCAAGTGCTACAAAATATATTAAAAATGTTAATTGTAATATGTATACATATAATATATAGAACGAATATGAATGTAAATAATTAAAAGATATAAATGTAAAATACCTGATAATCTGGAGATGCGAAAAGATCACAACACTTTCTCCAATCATCTAACTTCATCTGCTGAAAAGGAGACTGCACAGCCTCTTCCAACGTCTCAAACTTCCTGAACTGGTCATGACATCTTCCTTTGTGACGTCGGAATACTGTAGCCATCAACTCATTCACGGTTTTCAAATCCTCGCTACGGCCAAAGTCGAGGTTGAATTCATCCTAACAAGGGATCAGGTCAAAAATATAATATATTAATCTAGGTGAAAAAAATTTACTGAAAAGTAAACTCACTAGCACACGACTTCGAATGTACTCCTTAATCTCATTCGGAACATCTCGCCATGAGCGCACATAAAATGGAGCATAAGCTCGAACTACTGTGCCAATATAGGAGGAAAGCGCTGCTGCACTATCATCCACTACTCCTCCAGTGGAATTATCAGGAATTGTGATCTTCAGTTTACCGTGTCTTCTATTTTTTTCAAGAGAGATTCCACGTGTATAGCCACGACCGCAACGTGCAGATGCATCAACTACATGATAATAGATATACTATAATTATAATTATATAGTTATTGAGAAAAAAGTATTAACTATATATATAATTATCAACAACAATATTTCCTTACTGGTAGGTGTCGACTGGCTGTTGTTCTCTTTTGTGTTAGATTGATCTTCAGGAACGGATTCCTCGAGTGGGGAGTCCTTATTGGATTCAGGACTTGAACTTGGCGGAGGCACATTTTTTCGTTGTCGTTTTGGCGGCATTCTTGAAAATAATTAATTATATCAAAGAAAATTACTTAGAAGAAATTATGAAAATTGAAGATATTTTATAGTCACCTAGCTATATGAATAAAATATTTAGTACTTTTATTCTTCATTTTCAGATGAATTTTCCATGCTTGTTTCAGAATCTCCATCAATAACATCTTCATCATCATCATGCACCTCTTCTTCATCATCCTTATCCACCTCCTGCTCGGATTCTGATTCGTCTTCATCTTCTGACTCGTCTTCTTCTTCTTCCTCCTCACTTACTTGAATTGAATGATCATTTAATACAGACGGGTCGAGATGGACGGGTGGGACATCATCTCTACACAAGGGGAGCAACTTGAGTGCACTAAGGTCAACAAACAAGTTAATACCCTCTCCATCTTCCTGGTATGCCTCAACAATCGGAGTGTCATCTTCATCTCCACTATTCTCGTAATCTGCACTCGTTCCTGCTTCATATATATTTCGAGGAACAAATTTTTGTACGACTTGCCAAGTTATCTCTCCACTATCTTCATCAGCACTTTTCATTGGATCAATCAAGTAATAGACTTGGGTAGCTTGACAAGCCAATACGAATGGATCATCGTCGTACCATTTAGATGCAGTATTGACACTCGTAAAGTGATTATCCCTATGTATCGAAACCCAACCACTGCCTAGATCCCACCAATCACATTTAAAGATATATGTTACAGACCCACCCAGATATTTCAATCTAATAATATCACGTATGACACCATAATAGTCAATATCATCTGTTCCATGACTCCCCTCGACCAACACACCACAATTTTGAGCCTTTCTATTACGTTCACGGTCCAAAGTATGAAATCTATAACCTCGAACCGTGCATGCAGTATATCGAAGTGCTCTATTTGAGGGATCATGGGCCAATGCATACAATTCAGAAGAAATTGATTCGGGATCACGAGCACGTTGTTCCAAAATCTAACAATTGAAATAGTATATATTTATTATTTCATTATCCAGAGTTAAAAATTTCACAATATAACATATATATAATTTTAGATCATACACGTTCTTCAAACCATCCGAGAAATTCTTCCTTGAGTCTTGCCTCTATATTTTCTACGCCTTCCGTCCTAAGTTTGTCCATGTGGTCACTGTTATAACATGTTGCAAAAGAAGTATATTTTGAGCACAACAATTATAATTAATGTTAAGAAAACTATAATTATTCAAAGTAATGAAATGACATACTTAAGATAATCATCAATCTCTCGGCAATTATTTAGCACATACCACCGAACTTTACCTAACTCTCCATCAATTAAATCGTAACCTGTTTGTGCAGCCAAGGGTCGTACATTCTGGAAAAACACTGATAGCTCACGAGGAGGCGGAGTAGCAAGATCAGCATTTCACTCTTGACGATTAAATCGTGTCTCAACACCACGAAGATATAGAGAGCAAAATGTTAACCATTCATAGTGTATATAGGCCTCTGCTATTGAACCCTCAGCTTTGGCTTTATTCCCAACGGTGCGCTTGAATCGACCCAAATATCTTTCAACTGGATACATCCAACGGAACTGCACCGTTCCACCCAGAAGTACCTCTCGCGGTAAATGTATTGCTAAATGGACCATGACATCAAAACATGATGGTGGAAAGATCTGCTCGAATTTACATAGTATAGTAGCAATGTCTTCTTCCAATTTCGACAACACATCTCGATTTACTACCCAAGCGCACAAATCCTTGAAAAATATACAGAGTTTAGATATGGCGACACGTACATTAGATGTCAGCTTCCCACAAATTCCCACAGGTAATAACTTCTGCAAAAATACGTGACAATTATGACTTTTCAATCCATTGATTTTCCAATCATCAGGACTCACGCATCTACCAATATTTGAAGCATAACCATCTGGCAACTTCACACCTTGCAACCATTTGCAGAAATCCATCCTCTCCTCCCTCGTCATCGTAAAACATGCATGCGGCATGACCACCCTATTGCCTTCCAGCCGCAAATGCAGATTATGTTTAATTCCCATTCTCTCAAGATCTTTCCTCGTCTTGATCGTGTCTTTCATCTTTTTGTTAATACTCATCAATGTACCCAGTATATTATCACAAATATTATTCTCAATGTGCATTACATCCAAACTATGTCGCAACTTGCAAGACGACCAATACGGCAAGTCAAAAAAAATACTGCGCTTTGTCCAATTCAATTCTGTTGCGTGTCGTTTTCTCTTGTTCTTTCCCCGACCTTTGTCAAAATTGTTCGCTCTAACATGTTGCAGTTGTTCCACTATCTCTTCTCCAGACAACTCTTTTGGTGCAATCCTATCCTCTACTCTCCCATCAAACTTGGCACATTCTCTTCTCCATGCATGATTTGCGGGTAAATAACGTCGATGACCCATGAAACACAACTTCTGAGAATATTTTAGTCACTCACAAGCAGTTTCTTTATTACACGTCGGACATGCTAACTTCCCTTTCGTACTCCAGCCGGAAAGATTCCCATACGCCGAAAAATTATTTATGGTCCACATTACCGCAGCATGCATCTGAAAAGATGTCGACTTAGATGCATCATAAGTTCTAACGCTTGTTTCCCATAACTCTTTCAGCTCTTCAATCAATGGCTGCATGAATACGTCAATATCATTCCCAGGTGATCTAGGGCCAGGGATGAGTAAAGTTAACAAAAAGTTTGGCGCCTTCATGCACTTCCATGGTGGAAGATTGTACGGAATCAATACCACGGGCCAAGTGCTATAACTTGTACTCATATTCCCAAAAGGGTTGAATTCATCAGTTGTGAGTACCAGGCGCACGTTCCGAGCTTCTATCCCGAACTCTGGATATTGATTATCGAAAGACTGCCACGCAAGTGAATCAGCTGGATGCCTCATAAATGCGTCATTCTTAACTCTTTTCTCCTCGTGCCACCTCATATCATGAGCTGTTTTCTTACACATATATAGTCTTTGCAACCTAGGTTTCAAGGGAAAATACCTCAACACCTTAACCGGCACGTTTTTCTTGCCTTTCCACCTCGACTCTCCACATACAAGACATGCTTGTTTCTCCTCGTTCTCCTTCCAGAACAATATACAATCATTCTTGCATGCATGTATCGACTTGTACTCAAATCTTAATCCCATTCTCAACTGTTTCACTTCATAAAAGTTCTTGGGCAATGCAAACCCTTCGGGAAGCACCTCGTTAAATAAGTCCAATACCATGTTTATTTTTTTCATCGACATCCCACACAATGATTTAATGTGAAGCAACCGCACAATAAATGACATTTTGGAATGTTTTATACAACCTGGGTAAAACTCGTGCTTTGCATCTTCCCACAGTGAAGGAAAATTTTCACAATCAGTCCCTGATCCACCACTTGAGGCATTTTCGTTAACCTCATCTATAAACATGCCAGCTCCAATGTCACCCAACATCTCCTCCATCTCAACATGCTCATGATCATCATCCATGTGCCACAAATAATTGTGATGATCGACCAATACATCTGCTGACCCTTCATACGGCTCACCATGCAGTACCTATCGCGTATACCCCAAATCCATACCGTTCACAAATATATGACGCTCTACGTCATCCAATCCTATCGCACACAAATTTTTACACCCTCGACATGGACACTTAATGTAACCACGACTATCAGCAAAGGCCCGTGCAAAATCAATGAAGGTTCTTACTCCACGTACCTAGGGTACGTAATCATTTCCAAGTCTATCGTCCAGACGCATCCAATTTTTGTCCATTTCTAAAAACATCTATATATTAATAACACGTACATTGAAAATTCACATGCATGTCATGCTCCAATTCTCATTGCTTTTTTGATAAGGTAGTTGGTCCTATCCCATTCGAGATTATATTGTCCATATTGCACAAATCTCGTCACTCTACTAATTTCCACGTTAGTAGAAATTTCGGCAGCACCTCTCCATAGTTCTCCATGTATACATGTTCAAATATCGGGATTGTGACCCTACGAACAGTATACCCGAAGAACAGTAGAAGAAGACACCGAAACTTCATATTAAACGTGGAAAGTAGCGAGTAACAAAAATGTGCAATACAGATAATATAATCCCAAACTGTCCACACTGGACAATTCAGGAATCAGTGGACACATAAATGTACACTGATTCCCAAACGGGTCTAAGGGTATTTATGCAATGTCACACACATCTAGCAAAAAATCATACAAACAATATCTCCATGTTGTTTAAATTAACAATGTCACCTTCAAGTAGTGTTGTATTGTTAAACTAAAGAGAGATGGAAGATTATGTGACCCTAAGTTTTGTGTCTTGTACACAACGAGGGAGAATTATCTTGAATAAATGTTTAAATTTTAGTCTAATTACTTAACCGTCACAAATTGTCCGACCTTGACAACTCTCAAGGCCGAAGAGACTATGACAGTCAAGCAATTAAATTGAAATTCCAACATTTCTTCAAGATAATATTCCCTCGTTGTGTACAAGATCATCATTCTTAAAGTATAATTTTAATTGTTACACTTAATTTCAAAGGTTATACTATAATTTTAATTATTATAATTCGTAAAGAGTTATTTTAATTGTTATACTTAATTTCAAATATTATTATCACATTTTAATTATTATTATTCGTAAAGTTGAATTTTAATTATCATACTTATGCTCAAAGGTTAATCTCATTACTTAACTGTCATAGACTCTCCAGTCCTGACAACTCTCAATTAGTGTATGTCAAGACCGGAAGAGAGCAGTCAAGGCCAGAGAGACTATGGCAGTCAAGCAATTAGACTAAAATTTAGAGATTATAATTGTTATATATAATTTTAAAGGTTATTATATAATTTTAATTATTATCATTCCACAATTATAATCTTAATTGTTATACTTAATTGAGTGAGTTATTTATTTATTATAGACAATAAGTATATAATTTTTATATAAGCATCTATTTGATCCTTATTTTCTTTCTCTTTAGTTTATAATAAATAAGTATATTTACATATTCCAACTCTACTTATTTAGTAGGTTCAAGACTTTTTTATTGAAGAGTATTTTAAAGGTCATATTATAATTTTAATTATTATCATTCTTAAAGTATAATTTTAATTGGTATACTTAAATTTCAAAGGTTATAATATAATTTTAAATATTATAATTCTTAAAGAGTTACTTTTATTTGTTATTACTTAATTTCAAATATTATTATCAATATTTAATTATTGCTATTCTTAAAGTTCCCTATTTTAATTATCATACTTAAATTTCAAAGGTTATAATATAATTTTAATTATTATAATTCTTAAAGAGTTACTTTTATTTGTTATTACTTAATTTGAAATATTATTATCACAATATTTCAAATCCATATCACAACATATTCACAATAACTCACAAACTATTTACAAATAATACAAACAATAATCACAATATTTTAATTGTAAGCATAAAATAACATGCCACATGTATTAACATATTCTATAACTTGAGTAAGAAATAAACATGTATTAACAAAGCTTAAGGACAATATATTTGTAACAATGTAAACATATTCAAACGTCATTCACAAATAATAATTTAAATATTTCAAGTCCATATCACAATATATTCACAATAACACAATATATTCACAAAATAATATGCCACATGTATTAACATATTCCTAAACTTGAGTAAGCAATAAACATGTATTAACAAAGGCTAATGACAATATATTTCTAATAATGTTTCTTCAAAACGTCATTCAAAAATAATAAACACAATATTTCAAATTCATATCACAACATATTTACAATAATTCACAAACTATTTACAAACTATACAAACAATAATCACAATATTTCAAGAGTAAGCATAAAATCACAATAACATACTGATAATGTTTAGAAATATCCTAGCACTCACAATACTTGAAACGTTCGAACGTACGATTCCTACTATACTTATTAAATTCTTTATTATATACTAACTTATAATATAATATATATACTACGTTGTATTGTATGATAGCATAATACTTTAAATGAGAACATAAATGTATATAATATATAAACTATATCATATATATAAATCAATAATATATATTAAATTGTTACTTATTAAATTCTTTATTATATACTAACTTATAATATAATATATATACTACATTGTAGATATCTATAACTATATACTACATTGTATAGTATGATAGCATAATACTTTAAATGAGAGCATAAATGTATATAATATATAAACTATACCATATATATAAATCAATAATATATATTAAATTGTTACTTATTAAATTATTTATTATATACTAACTTATAATATAATATATATACTACATTGTATAGTATGATAGCATAATACTTTAAATGAAAACATAAATGTATATAATATATAAACTATACCATATATATAAATCAATAATATATATTAAATTGTTACTTATTAATTTCTTTATTATATAATAACTTATAATATAATATATATACTACATTTTATATATTTATAACTATATACTACATTGATGTCTGAAGATACGTACGGCCAACTTCAAAGCCACAAATGCAACAAATGAAGGTACGTAACTACAACGTGATCACCAAGCTAGCTAGCTAGTCGGTCCTGTATTTTTTATTTTTTTTAAGACATAATTTATATTATACTTATAATTTGAATAATAATCATATTCTAATTAAATTAGTATGAATATATTATATATACTTACTCCATGTTATATATTAAACCTCATATTATCTGTATATTAAATGTTTTTAATCTTTACTTAAAATTAAGATTATAAACTTATAATTTTCTTGTTAAACATATTCAATAAAAATTCAAAAACAATAATCACAATATTTTAAATCCATATCACAGAATATTCACAATATTCTTACAACAATATTTATACACATTAATTCATCAATAAATACCATAAACTCATAAACTATTCACAAAATTCATAAACAATAATTACAATTATTTCAAAAGTAAGCATAAAATCACAACCACATGTATAAACATATTGCTAAACTTTAGAAATATAACAAGCACTCACAAAAAAACCAATTAATCTAATTGTCAATAATATTATATAACATCCTAATATATAACATAAACATTTATAATATAATATATTATAGATAATATTTTTGAAATTAAATTGACAAACGTTCCAACGTAATAATAATTACGTTCGAACGTTCTGTGTATATAAGGCCAAAACCGAACGTCGAAACGACATTTTCAAAATGTATCCATCGTCTACTCCGTTACACCCCGCCACGCCTCCGTCACCGCAGCCGTCAACTCGGCCACAACCGTCACAAAAAGGTAGGCATTCATCTTTTATTCAAATAACATGTATTTTATTGAAATTTGGATTGAGTTTTATTTCAAATCGGATAAGTGGTGGCCGGATTTTCAACTCCATTTTTCGGCCACCACGACCAGCCATTGGCCGAATAGTTACCGTAGAAATGTTTCTTGAAGTGTATACTTCATTTCTACGGTGATATTTTGGCATTTAGAACCTTGTAGAGAAATTTTCGAGATTTCAATAATGGCTGAGTCGACTCAGCCATTCTGTGTCGTAACATTCAAACATCTCACCAAGACGTTCGAACGTACGATGTTTAAATTACATAGCCATTATGGCTTCTACGTTCGAACGTTCATTGTCTTACATTCGAACGTCATTTTCATCAATTTTACGTCTAAACGTTTAATGTATACGTCCAGACGTACTACTTTTTAAATATTATTAAACGACATACGTTCGAACGTGAATATTTTACTTTCGCACGTAAATCACATACGGTTAGACGTTTAATTATAACCTCCGAACGTAGTGATTTTCTACGTTATTCATGCTTCGACGTTCGGATGTTCGTATTCACGTTCACACGTAAAACAAATACATTCGAACGTATAACATAAACGTCCGAACGTACGTCAGCCAATATTTATTTACTGCTTATGTTCGAACGTCTATGTTTTACATTCGAACGTATATGTTTTACGTTTGAACGTAAATTTATTTACATTATTTTACGTGCGAATGTATAAATTAACGTTCGAACGTTTTATCTTTAACGTTCAAACGTTAAAGACAAAATGTTCGAACGTTAATGCAGAACAGTTTAAAATTAATACAAAAAAATGCATTAATGTAAATAATTTTTTTTCCTTTTCTATTTTCAGGATATGGCTCTTTCACTGCATACTAGGAAAAGAGGGAGGGAAGGAGCCACATCGGACACTGCCCGTATTGGAGCTCGTACTGTTATGGTAGAGCGAGAGGTCCTGATTAATGAGTTCGACGAACTCTGTTGGCAACAGACGAACCTGAGAGATGTTTTCCTCAGTAGAAGATGGAGAAATATTTGCACATTGAGGGGGAAGGTATACCCCTCAATGGTTCAAGAATTCTATATGGGGATGTGTGACATACCTCAGGATGCATCCTCTCACACCATGACTGTACGCGGTGTTTCCATTGAGGTATCACCAGATGTCATCGACGAGCACCTCGGGATTCGTCGAGGAGTTGAGACATTTGTACACTCAACACCCTGTGAGGATGTAGGCACTTTTATATCATCTACTGGCCGCCCATTTGAGCCAGCATCAGCCAGAGATGCAAGCTAGTCAGAGGCTGAGGATACTGGCGTCGAGGCTTGCGATGATGACCGAGATGAGGATTTCTACATCCTCACCGGGAGGGACCGCATGCAGATTGAGCTGAATAACGCCTTCAACTAGAACCATATGCTGCATTTCTTCCGCATATTGCACCTTATTGTTGCAACAAATGTCAATCCCGTGGCTCATAAAACCACATTTAGTCGGCTTCGGGCACAATTTTTGATACGAGTGGCACGTGGAGATCCTATAGATTTGTCACTGCACATCTTTGAGAGGATCCGTTACGAGGCGAGCATCGTCTCCATGGATAATCTCCCATACGGTGTCCTAATCAGCCAACTATTACTTGTACGGGAGTGCCGACCCAGCCAAAGGAGCGGGTCAAAGATCAGATGAGCCCCCTTGACATGACCACGCATCGACGACTGGACAGGCGAGGGGACGTCAGCCACCCCCTGTAGAGGATCTAGTTCCTTCGACGCAGCTTGAGCCAGGTCATGTCGGGAGTAGTAGTCAGCATATGCCGAGTACATCTGCAGGAGATGTGCAGCCAAGTTGGGTTGACGCGGTCATCTCACAGCTGACTGTGCATATTGATCATAAGATCGATCGATCGCTCGAGGCTATATCGGCGTCTGTTGCCGAACTCACCAATCGTGTAACTATCCTCAACGACAAGGTTGATACCTTGACTGAGGAGGTACGGAGTTCAACTTTTGCGGATAACGTTATCATCTGACTGTTGTTTACTAAATTCTATCGAATCTTGTATTTTATTTTTAATATTTGTAACGAAAAATATTATTGAATATTTCTATCGTTTTTTAATTTCAGTTTTTAATCTTCTTTGATGTTATATTTTTCAACTTTAATACTAAATTACTGCATTTCAAATATATATAAACATAAATATATATTTATATATTATAAATTGTGTATATATAAATATATACAATTTAATTTTTTAGACTTGTTCACAAATTATGCACAATAAAAATTACATAATTTTTAAATTAAAGTCATTTAATTTAAATTTACAATGAACGTTCGAACGTTATTACTTAACGTTCGAACATTGGCGCAAACATTTTACGTTCGAACGTTATTACTTAACGTTCGAACATTGGCGCAAACATTTTACGTTCGAACGTTAATTAATAACGTGCAAACGGTTGTGCCAAAACATTTTACGTTTAAACGTAAACAGACATAACGTTCGAACATATATTTCTCATACGTTGAAACGTAAAAAGTTTGATTATATCTTTAGTGACGATTTCCAGAAACTATCACAAAAAATGCATTTTAGTGACGGTCTAGAGACAGTCACAATTTCCCAACTATCACTAAAAAACAATTATGTTGTAGTGCGAAGTACGTGGATCGACCATTAGGCATCAATAAGTGTGTATAAGAAGTTATCTTTATATATAGCATGTGATGTGACGTAAAAGAAGTGAGACTTTTCATGATTAATTAATCTACAAAATTATCTTTATCATCGCATTAATTTATTCCCTAAATACCCTGTTTTCTATTAGTTTCTGCTCACACGGGCAGGACTTAGGTAGATTTGCGATCTACATGGAACATTTTTAACTTTGTTAATTATATATTAATTAGTTGAGTAATACTACATACAGTCGTAAAGTGGATAAATATCATGTAATTATTTTTAAAAAATTTAATTTCTTTTTATGTAAATCTCGTATTTATTCATTTTTTTTAAAGTAATTATACGATACTCACGCACTCAAGATTACAATTATCATTTCTCTAATTATTTATATAGTTTTGCTGAAAATCACATCTCTCAAAAGTTTGACAAAGGATAAAATCTTTAGATTAATCTCTTAACTTAGATATATGTTTGACGAGGGCCATGCGTACCATGCGAGCCGTTTATTAAATGACAATGCTAGGTGCCTATCAAAGTCCATCAAATGTGCAAACTAGTAGCAACGATTTTTTTTTTTTTTTCTGTTTCTTTATGTATTTTTTAAACATTCTTAACTATTAACTATGAAAAAAAAAATAGAAATTCACTAATACTCACTTCCTTAACTATTAAGAAAAAATACAAAAAAAAAAATTAAAAATATATGAATTGATACATTTAGAAGGTATATTTAATAGTTATAGTATCATTTTCTTTTATTAAATGACGATTTACTAATATATATAACACTTCTTGAAAAAAATGTGGAAAGACTGATCAGCAGAAGATTGTTCAAGCTTAATTATCAAAATAGCAGTCAAAGATCGGCGACGTCGGCTAGCTTGCTGTTTCGAAGGCACGACGAGTGTGACTTTATTAACGTACAGTACGCACTAAACCCAGTCCATTTTTTCCCATAAAAGCTGAAGAGCATTAGTGGCCTGGACACACAGTCCTTCATAATTCCTACTACTAATTGCTTGTACTTGCTCGTACTAGAATACTGAAACTTTGAATTATAATTGAAAGGAAAAACGTCTTGTTCTCTGTCTGGTAAGTAAAGTGTTGAAATAGATGCCAAGTCACCAGCTCGTGCTTTTTATGAGGCAAACGCGAAACGATTGTAAGAGATACCAAAACTTTGCCCTACCTATATACCCAAGGTTGATTTAGTAGAAGGTAAATGGGAAGAAGTGGGTGTTGTTGATGACATGATATTGTATTAGTGTAAACTGATCTCTCACGTGTCACGTGTTATGCTTGTTCGATGGGAAGAAGTTTGTCCTGTTGTATGTATATATCTTGTTCGATCGCCCGCATTTTGCAATTTTTTATTTGCAATAATCACACAAAATCACCAATTTCAATAATCACACAAGAAACTACTAAGAACTTTTAATATACGCCCTATGTAATTACAAGTTGACACCATTACCCTTTCATTTTTTCTCTACGGTCATTTGCTCTTTCTTTCTTATTTTTAGAATTTTTAATTTACAATGATTTATATGATGTCTTTTTAAAAATTGTTAGTGGTAATTTGCACTTTCGAAACGGAAAATGGAATATATTGCATTTGTTTAGTTGCTTCGGAGGTGATTCTGGAAATTGATAGTTTAGGATATCATTGCAGCTTGTATGGTTTCATATATTTCATCAATTATTTTTTTTATTGGTCTTGCTTCGTAGGGGGGAAAACTATAATTTCTCAGGAGATAATGAGAGAATAGATGACGAAAAACTATTGGTTACTTTCAAGGTGGAGCTTTATTTAGGACCTTTACAAAGCACGACCTTTATTTTTTGAAGAAGAAAGTACGTAAAAAGATACTAGGGGTATAACCGGTCTGGTCTGATTTGGTTTTGGACAAAATTTAGGACCGAATCAATATGTACCAGTTTTACACCAGTTACCCTCCTAAACCGATACTTCGAGTTTGTCTGGTTTTCTAGTTTATATATGTAGTAACAAAAATAAACATCTTCATAAAAGCAGCTATAACTATATAATTATTAATAACTACATCAAAGGTGGGGAGCTTAATGCAGGGAATCTGTCCAACTACTATATTTTGCTTCATTCAGTGTCAAAGACCAAGTACTACCATTCTTTTAACTATAAACATTCATCTGCTATAGTGGGTTTATATATGCTAGAAGATATATATATATATATATAAATATTATAAGCTCCAATTAATTTCTTCACCTGATCCATATATGAAAGTCTCCAATCTACGTGCATATATTAATTTCAAAGTAATTTCTTACATGTTATTATTCCTTATTTTAATTTTTATTTATTTTTGTTGAGCTTTCACAGTTTAAAACAATATGAGATGTTGTAATATGCAAATGCAGATGATAAAATCATTTTGGAACATACAAGAGAATAAATGGGATTTTTGACTTAGTAGATGAATTGATGATAATGATATCTAGATGCATATGCTAAAATTAGTTTAAAACAGATGATATGTAATGGAGCAAAGTCACTTGAAAGCTTTCATTCAACTCATTACCTCAGATGCTTAATCCAACAAAACAAACAGAGCTTTAGGCTAACGTGGTCCTTAGAAAAAAAAACTAGGAAGTCCGCAACCCAAACATATCATTGCAGATTAAATAAACAAAGCTTCGGTGTTTCACCATTGAGTATTGACGTTAGACAAATAAAGATCCTCAAGAAAAATTACCATTGAAGTAGAGAGACGTGAGAAAGGGGTTGTCGGCTGCGTGAGAGATGGGAGGGTTGTGTGAGATGGTGAGAGAGTGAGGAAGAGAGGTGAGGCCAGGAACGTTGGATGCAGAGAGGCCGTGAGAGGGCAGAGATGGAGGCCATGAGGAAGGGAGGTTAGGCCAGGGAAGGTGTGTGTGCGACGGGAGTGGCTCGAGAGGTGACGCCGTGATTCATGAGGGTAGAGATGCAGAGAGGCCATGAGAGGGCAGAGATGGAGGTTGTAAGTCGTGAAACAGAGACTGAGGCAGAGTGAGAGAGTGAGGAAGAGAGGGGCAGGTAGCGTCTTAGGATTTACCGTTTGGGAGTCTGGAGGTGCAACGGCACTGTTTAGTTATAAACTTATAATATCAAAATTATTAGTATATTACTAATAGTCTAATTAGACTAAACTCTTATACCATAAGTCTATAACTATATTAGTAATTTAGTATAACTATAGTTTATATTAGACTATTAGTATTGTGGCGACCCCGACCCCCATGTATGAGGACACGGAAATTGAGACACCTGGATGGTGAAAACACGGTCACACATCCCAACGATAGTGCCAAGTGTGTGTATATGCAACAGTATACTAAACAATGCAGCGGATAAATTTAAGTAAGTCAACTAAGTACTAAAATTGTTTAATACAAATATTCAAAATAAATAGTCTTAAAAGTTATACAGTCATCCCAAAATAAAATATAATACAAGTCCAGATACAAAGATGAGTGATCCCATATCACTCCTCCGGCGGAGCCGAATCCTCAGGCTCACCCTCAACATCCTCTACATCGAAATCTGCATTACCATAAAACGGTACCGCATGTAAGTAAAATCCAAACAACTCACGAGATTAAAAATGCATGCATATGATGAAATATGCATTATGCCCCAAACGTCATTTTTCCCAAAAAAGAATATTTTCCAACGCACGCCAAAATCCCATTTTGGCCCAAGAATACTCGTAAAACATTTTCCCAGAAAATGAATCACACAAAATACATATCCAACAGATGTTATTTTTCCAGAAAATAGTCCATTATTCCATTTTACCGTATGCATCATGATCTCTCCCCTAAGGATCATCCGCACACCCTGGCTTCGTAGCAATGCCTAGTTCCGCGCCCAGCGCGTTCATGGCCAAGCATCCTCTACGCAACCAGCGATGCCCAGTTCCGCGCCCAATGCGTACATGACCAAACATCCTCTAGTCCCCGCCAGCAGAGGGACCACGGAGTTGGCACGAGACCATCTCGTCCGATCCCATTGTCGCCCAGCAACAATCCAGTGGACGTCACTCAGTATATTCCTCTCCCGAGTGACCAAAAGAGCTCCACCGAGATAATGCCCCATCTTGGTTTGGGGTCGTGATACACACGCACCCAAAAATCGTTTGACATGAAAATCCAGTTTTCAATAAACACATGAACATGAATGCAATTACACGAAAACCCAATTTCCTTTACAAACATGATCATGTGTGCAAATATACAATGTATATGAACCGACACAATATCCAATAACCAACAATCAACAAGTGTCAACACAATCGAATCACACAAACAGATTCATTCTCCAATCCATCCGACCCCTTACTCCTCGGACTCAGTCCGGCACAACCAATCAGATCAGAGTGAAATGAGTTAGTGCAAAAATACATTTAAATCATGAAATTTCTTTGAAAAAATACTTACAGTGTTATTTTATAATTTCCGAATGATCACGGAGCTGCAAGAAGTGGCAAGGCAGCAACAAAACAGTGCCAAATGCACTGTGGCCGTGGGTACAAACGAAGATCCGAGATTGACAGGGAAGGGCTTAGGGATGTCGGTAAAGCTAATGGTGGTGGTGGTGGTTGGCCGTGGGTGGCGTAGAGAGCGGTCGAAGACCACAAAGTCCAAAACGGAAATGTTGATGGATGTGCTTCACCGGTGACAGATCGGAGCTGGGGTTGGGTGCATTGGGTTGCTATAAGGTCGAGGATGAAGTGGTGAAGAAATGGAGGCCAGAGGTGGCGCGACGGCGGCACACGAACACAAGAGGTGCCACGGCTTCGCGTTAAGCGTAGGGACAAACAACGGTGCGAGAGAGGCTAAGATTGAAGGGTGGTGGTCGCCGGCCAGTGGGGAAGACAGTGGGCTGGGTGATGAGGCACACGGTGGCGTGCGGTGGTGGCTGGGTGGATGGAGAAGAAGAAAACGCACTGGGAAGAGGGAGAAAGGGACGTCGCGCGGGGGAAGAGCAGGGGAGAGAAAAAAGAAAATGAAGGAAAAAGAAAAGAAAAGAAGAAAAGAAAAAGAGGAAAGAAAAAAAATGGAGGGAAAGAAATGAGGTCCAATCCTCACATCTTGGGTCACAAAAATGATCCATCGAAAATAATTTCAAAACAGCAAGTTAAATAAAATAATTTAAACGTAGTGATTAAATGAAATTAAAATAATTAAACCCAACAATAAACTAATTTAGAATAAAGAGAAATTTAAATTCATAACAATAATTAATATTAAGAAAGCACATCAAAATAATTTTCATAAAATTAAAATCATAAAAATAAACCCACTAAAAATCCAACCAATTTTAAAACAAAGAATAAATTTTAAATTAATAAAAATAATTATTCATTAAAAAAACACTAAAATACGGGGTGTTACAAGTATTAGAATAAATATTAGTATTAATTATAGCTATATAATATATTAGACAATATAATAGTATTAATATTAGATTATTAGTATAGCTAAATATTAGTATTAATTATAATGATTAGACTAACTATATATATATTAGTATTTGTTAATTGTTATAGTGAGTTTAATTTATTATAACTATATTATTGATTGACTATAGTGATAGTATTAGTATAGTAATTTAGTATTAGTATTACTATGTTATTATTTTATATGTGATTATTTAGTGTAGTGATTTATATTCTAATTTATACATAAACTTAAAGTATATTACTAATAGTAATATAGTATTAAAATATCAGTATTAGGTCATAAAATGTAATAATATTGAGAATTTATTAGGCCATCAAAATTTAATAATAATATTTGAGTGATAAAATGTTATTAATAATTTAATATATATATATTATGTTTAAAGCATATGATCAATTAAATTTTCATATTTAAGATTAAACTTTTATATTATAAATTATAATAACATTATCTTATATATAATTATATTAATAACAAATAATAAAACAAAATACAAATGTTCATATTTAATATTAACATTTTACGTTATAATTTATAAATTGTAATATGAATACTCTATGATCAAAAAATACTAATATATACATGATCAAACAATATTACTATATATAATTATTGTTGTACTGATATATGATATATAATTATATATATTATGTATAAACATTTCTTATATAATTATATATTAAATATAAAACTTATAGATATAAAATATTTTGTATAATATATTAATATATAAAATTAATTTTTATATTTTGTTTTTTCAACTGGTCGGGTTCAGTTCGGTCCAATCTTGGAAATTACGGAACCGAAACCGAACCTGGTCCGGCCGGTTTTCCTTATATAGAAACAGGTTCCGGACCAACCAATCCAGTCCGGTTCAATTTTCTGGTTAGGTACCCTTTCCTGCATCATATATTATTGGCTTTTTTTGTTTTTGATCATCTTAGTTTGAGCAGGTATCTCATGTCTTTCATGCATATGGTGGATTGATCCATTATATGTACTCATTTGGTATCTGATCTATTTCTCTCAATTTATGCATATAATAAGCCTACAAACGAAACTTCCTTGCGCTTCCGATCATTATGTTGATTAAATAATGGCTTCAGGCCACTTTATTATATTGTACGTACTAGCTTATATTCTGCACTCACTACAACAAATATTGATTTATTCCAGGAGTGACAATCGTGGGAAAAAGTATATCTTTAGTGGGAAAATTTTTTTTTCCACCAATTTGTTCCGTGAGAGAGTCGTGGCATATAATAGGTGGAGAAAGTGTCTTTTTCCACCAAACCACAAGTTCATGGGAAAAGTCTTCTTTTTTCCACAACTTTGTGGCAGTTAAAACTTTTTTTTTTTTTTTTTGACAAATAAGGTCTCATCTGGTATAATATGGTGGGAAATAACATCATTCTTCATAAAAAGAGGTTGTGACAAAAAGTGTTTACCCACGACATGTCTCCGTGGAAAAAGTGATCTTTGCTATTTCTGATAAAATACGTTCTTGGAAAATATATATTTTCCACAAAGTATTTCGTTGGAAATATTTATTTATGAAGGAAAAAAAAAACATTTTCCACGAGTTTCATTCGCGGAAAATGCTAAGAGATTTTTTTTAAAAAAAATGTCAAATGAAAAAATGAAACTAAGCAAAAAATAATCATAACAAATAGTCTAATATAGGCTATAATTATTATATCCGAACCAATGACATATTATTACTAACCCAAACAACTACATTTAATTAAATTTTTTTATAATTAAACTAACTTTAATTTAATTAATCAATGAAAAAATGCATAAGTTTCCTAAACTAAGCCCCATCACACAATCCATTGTTCATGCATAGCACCAACATAATCAAATTTGTCCAATTCTTGGACTTCAAGTTGCTCATGTAAAACCAAAACCATAAACGATTGCATTTAAGTAAAATCTAACATATTTGCCACCCATACACATACTCAATTTATCAACTATAAAACTTACTGACATATTTGCTACCCATCTACATCAATCCAACACAACTACAAATTTCAAAATTTTAATAAGCTTCATTCATGGCTCCACACAATTCCTAACCTTCACATCATTTTTCTTGGTTCATTGAATCCAACACATTCAATGTATAAATTTGCTCATATTATTTATACACCAACCCCAAACACAATCATAAAGATTTATAAGCTTCATTCATGGCTCAAATCAATTCCAACCCAGTATTACACAACTTGGCTATGTCCAAGCATTCAAATACAAGATCATTTAATCAAGTGTGCTTATTAATCTAAGAGATAGGAAAATAGAGGTTATACCAAAACTCTAGGGGCTAAGAATGTCTCGGATGGTTGGTGGTGAAGCTGCCCGTAGGCTTGAGATAGGAAACGTAGCTGCAAGAATAAGAACTTTCTCGTCATTGTGCCCTACACCCTAAATCGTAAGAAAGAAAAGGTCCAATAATGTTAAGATCTAATAAATTGAAACAATTAATCAAATTCAAAGTGTGTTGTAAGATTAATAGAATGGCATGAAAATTTGTTATTGTGGCAGTTCATTAATTCTCAACATCAAATCTCTAATCTTCAGAGGCCCGACATACTCTTCAAAGCACAAGACAAAGGCAACAATAATTATTTATCACTCCAACAACACAAGTGAAGCCACTCCATTCCACCACTCCATTGCAATCCAAATAGACTATCGCCCAACCAACAAACCAAAAACATACAGCATGCTTGCTGCCCGAAAGGAATTTTAATTCATTTATCACTTGAGCCCAACCTAAATCCATAACACAACCCATTATTCATGCATAATATTCTCAACATATTCGAACCTATCAAATTCTTGGACCTCATGGTCCTCAAATAAATTCCAATCTATAAACCACTGTACTTAAGTAAAATCAAACCAACTCTTCAACTAAATGAATATACACATATAAATTAAATCCATTATCCATTTAAACTCAATATCCAACAAACCCAAATAATTACATAGCTTCACAAATCTCAAACCGATAGAAACATCAACACATACTAAAGGTGAAAGAGGCATAATAGCTTAAGATTTTCAAACAAATTATAGGTCAAGAAAAGTGAGAACAATGGAAACATAAAGGTCTGCCATACCTCGGCCCATATTTGTTGTAGTAAGTGAAGCCACTCCATTCCATCAATAGACAATACACTTCGCTACTTAGCACCAAATTCACAAATTCATCTACACACTTCCATATACATAATTCAACTAATAAAACATACAGCATGCTTGCTGCCCATTTAATTTAATCTAGCAAAATTACACTTACTCCATTCCTTCAATACATAACAGACTTGGCTACTTAGCACCAAATTCACAAATTCCTCTACACACTTCCATATACATAATTCAACTAATAAAACATACAACATGCTTGCTGCTCATGTAATTTAATCTAGCAAAATTACACTTACTTCATCCATCTAGCACTTTGAGTTCAACACAAACCCATTAAACAACAATATCCATAAGTAGAATAATTAATCATCTAAAGATTTATACTAACCTATGCTATAAATCTAGTGACACAAGCAGAATAATTAGCTTAGTTAACATACAATATTTAATTAAACATAACATAGAGAATAACAAGAACAGCCCATTAAGTAAACTTAAAAATCTTTAAACACTAAAGTTTATAGATTAATCATTTAATACCTTTTAAAAGCAAGTTTATAGGATAACATACAACCACAATAAATCTGTAAAACCGAACACCTCTAGCATCCTAAGACAGAACACATAGTACAACCTCAAAACAGAACACACGACACCAACATACATACACAAAATCATACTAAAGTCACCTATGGTTAAACCAAGCTCATTAGCAAAATACCAAATCCGAAACATAGGAAATCATAGAGTAAAACAGCTCCATCATCATTCGGTTAGGACCAAAATAGAGCATCTACAATATTTTGCAACATAGAGAAATAAACACAACCTAAGACACAAGCTTTCCATCACAAAAGATTTCGGTTGGCTTCAAAATAATACCTAAATCAAATGGAGTCAAGTTAGGTTTTTTACCTTGGTTCTTAGCTCATTCTCAAGATGTAAAATGGAGGACCAAATAATGCTATAGGAGTGTAGAGGAAAGAACACAAGTGATTTCACTGAAAAACCCCAAACCGAAACATCAATGGATAACCTTCCTTAAAGAAATCGAAACCCATTCGAAACCATAATAAAAAGTGAATCAAAATGGTCTTACCTTCGAGGTTTTCCATTGGAAAGATGAGACCAAGACCTTAAATCAAACTTGGATCAATACATAAAATAGGTAGAGGGATGAGGGCATCGGCTTAGTTGGGAGAAAGAAAACCATTTGCTTAGTTGCTATGGTCGCACGGCTTGGAGGAAGAGATATGCGGGAACTGGGGTGGAGCAACAGTTAGTGACTGGAGGAGCCGTAGGCGGTTGAGAGTGGCGATGGCCTTGGTTGTAGACGGCAGAGGTGCACGGATCTGCTGGGATATGAGAGAGAGAGAGTTGGTGAGAGGGCGAGGGGCTGAAGGGGAAGACCCCGGTGGCTTGCCTGCAAGGGGAGCCTTTCGCGGTGGCGTAGTGGGGACGAGAGCCTCAACAGTAGTAGGGAGAGAAAGAGAGAGAGAGAGTATCGCAGGGGTTGGGGGGGAAAAGAAAGGAAGAAGGGTTTTAAATTTTTATTACTATTCGTCGCGAGGTCATATCACCGCAAATACAATACCCAGAATTACAAAGTTTATTTGCGGTGATAAATAATCGCTGCAAAAAGATATTAGTCTCGTCGCAAAAATGATTTACCCACGAAAGTAAAAATAATTATGTAAATTTATTTTCGGCAACATGTAATCGCCGCAAAAAATGTTTATTTCGTGCCAAAAAAGCTTTTTTCCACAAAATTTTATTGGCCGACGTGATTTCGTGGCAAAAGGCTCATCTTTTTTTCCACCGATTGTATTGGTGTCATTAGCACACTATTTGCCCTTAACTTATCATCTTCTAAACCAGCAGATCATCAAATCATGAGTTCTCATCTCGTACACATAGGGCAAGTTGGTTGGTTATGGGAATATTATGCGGGGGCTTTTGAGCATACAAAACAATAGCTTCAAGTGACTATCTAGATGAAAAAACTCGTTTCAAACACACTTTAATAATTGGTTTGGGTTGATGGATTTGAGAAAAAAGATTTAGATTACGATCTTAAAAATTTAAAATACTTGTTTGGACCATATATTAAAATTTATTTATAGATCTATTTCTGCCTCCATTGAGCTCATATCTTCTTACTCGATCGAGAGAAAGAGAACCTTGCCTCTAAGCTCTTAATAATCTAACAGTACAGTCTAGATCTGAGGTCTAGTTGAGCACCCTGTCCAAAGATGATTGAGAATTCAAGAGAGCATCCTAATCTTTATTGAAAACAAGGTTAACACTCCATGCCTCTACGGTTCACCACAAGAAATTAAAATGTATTTTTTGGCAACATGAAGTTGCAAGAAAAAGGCAAAAATCAGAGGTAAAATAATTATTTCCGTCTATTTTTTTATCGCCAGAACATCCAAGCTCCTGAGAAAATGTTGTATGCGACAGTCACAAAATAATACTTTTTCGACAATAATTATCGTCCGAAAAAGCCTAGCATTGACCGTACATTTCCCAAGCAATGATGTGGACACAAGTTGATTTTCTTTGCCAAGGGCCCAAGGGTATTGATTAATATTGGTGGCATGTGCACGTCATTATGCTTCATTAGGTTTTCTGTATGACTTGTACTATGGTTATCTTTATTTTAGTACAAGGTTTTTGTGGTATTGTCTTGCGAAATTCCCTTAGGTCCGATATACCCTTGGCTCGTCTGCAAGGGTTTCCTAGTACGAATAGCCCCCGTCGAGCCCCCCCTGGGCAACCCGGCACCGATTGCGAGAACTTGGACGTTTCTCGCAAACTCCCCTGCCCCTACCTGAGGTGGAGATACCTCTTATGTGTTAAGGTCCCGTTTATGGCCGAGGCTGAGAAGGAGACCGAAGTGACTTACGGAAGTAAAGATAGGTTCTGTCGAAGTGTTGATGAAGATAGACTTGAACTTGAAGTGTGGATAAGCTGGAACGACGTCGTGCAGTGAAGATGAAGAATGAATCGCACCGTAGGAATGTTTTTATTAGATAGTGTGGGTGCTGCGCACCGTTTTAATTGTCGGTTAGTTAATGGGTCTGTAAAACGCAGCGTTTGGAATTGTTCCAAACGGTGCGTTCATCTATCTGTTGTTGTTTTTCATTAGTGGTCTGTCATTTACTTTCATGCAGGGAGAGGTCAAGCTAGTTTAATCTTAATTCTGTTAGGGAAATGGTTTAAGGCAGGGAAGGTAGTGGGAGGTGGTATCGAGAATATTTTCTGGAAGTTGATTTTGTGGAGGTCTGGGAGCCCTCGAAGTACTCCCGTATCAATACTATGGCCTTCCGCATTTTATCAAACATCTAGTGTTCATCATCTCCATTTCATCTATTTACTACCTATTCATCCATTGTTCTTCTTACATTCTGGAATCCGCAAGCTTACAGCATAATATCGAGCATACAAATAAGTCTATATATTATCCATTTATCCATACACGTCCGCAGCAGTATTTCTCTCCATACACCATTCATCTTAGCAACAGAGCCATTACTGGGTTCTTAACAGTGGTATCAGCAACCAGCAATCCTATGGCCGACAACATACGCTCCAAAAGTCAGCAATATGAGGCCCTCAACCAGCAGGTGCAGGAGATTCAACAGCAGAACATCTATCATCATCAAACAATGCAAGACCTGAAAACAGATATACAGCAATTAAATGACCTGGTACGTACCATTGTCCTAGCCCAAAATACACAAGTTCCCCAAAACAGAGACCATCACCAAGAACACATCCATTTCCAAAATGACCATGACCAACAGGACATCAGAAGGCCAAACCTAAGGGGTGTTAAATTGGATTTTCCCCATTTCCATGGTGATAATGCAGCAGCTTGGCTCTTTAAAGCCAATCACTATTTTGAATTTCATCAAACACCTCTACCTCACCGTTTGCTCATGGCTTCCTATTGTATGGAGGGAGAGGCTCTTGTGTGGTACCAAGAGGCATTGGAAGGGGGTCAGTTTCGGGATTGGGATACCTTTGCAAGGTCATTACTAATTCGGTTTGGACCATCAGCTTACGATGACCCCATGGAGGCACTTACTCGTTTGAAACAAACAGGTTCTATAGCTGCTTATCAAGCACAGTTTGAGGCCCTTTCTAATCGGTTAAGAGGATTATCCGATGTGCACAAGCTCAGTTGTTTCCTAAGTGGGTTGAAAGATGAGATCCGTCTTCCTATCCGCATGTTCAATCCAGTGAGTTTAAGTGCTGCGTACGCATTGGCTAAAATACAAGAAGAATACATTGCAAGTTCCAGAAAATCCAGCAAGGTGGGGGTAGATAAAATCAGTCCAATGGTAGGAGGAGGTTACAGCCGTGGATCTTACTCGGGTGAAGGAAACAGTTCTAAATGGCAAAAACCATGGGGGGAGGAACGAAGAAGGTTTCGTCCATTCAAATGGATGAAAAAAGAAAAAAAGGGTTATGCTATCACTGTGATGAGAAATGGAGCCCACAGCACATGTGTAAGAACCCTAGAATCTACTTGATGCAAGTGGATGACGAGTTCCCTGAGGCTGGGAAAGAACCACTAGTGGAAGAGGTCACGGAAGACGAAATAGGAGTGGCGGAGACTAATGTGGAAGCACCTGAAATTTCTCTAGCAGCCATTACAGGAACACCCACCATGAGTACCATGCGTTTAATTGGAACTTTGATGGGAGAACCTGTAGTAATCCTAGTGGACTCGGGGAGCTCACACAACTTTGTGGAGTCCACTTTGATAACTAAGTTAAAGCTGCCTATTGATACTTCCAGCAACTTGAA